>NC_089272.1:57348712-57648712 GCF_963678975.1 Dysidea avara
AATGTTGGTAGTATTGTTTATTCGTCTAAAAATAATTGTTTGTATGCATTTGATAGTGATACTGTGTGATAAACTATTAATAGAGTGTATTCTGGCAGATGTCCATCGTGAGTCTTGCAGAATTTGGCTGTTTCAGTAAATACTTTATCCCCACCAAGCTGAGAGGTGTTTATAAGAAGGCTGTTATGCAGACACTAAAGGTAACTGTGTTGTGTATTATATGTGTATGTAATAAAAAATTTATGTGTCTTTGGTACATGTCATTCTTGTAACATATGTAGAAACATACGTACGTATGTATGCAAATGAAATATTTTATCGTATATGTTGTGACTGCAAAAAGAAGGATAAATGATAACTATTACCCATGCATGCGTATTAAACAGGAGGTGGCTCGTCGTTGCGGCAAAATGTTTCAGAGCAAGCAGGAGGACAAGTCACAGAGGTCTTACGATGTTAGTTTGCTACAACAAGCAGGGGCAGCAACGATGATGAAGGAGGAGCCCATCGATGATGATACTGAGGCTGACAATAAGGAGGAAGAGGAGGATGATGATGTTGCTACCAGCAATGTCCCTTCCAGTGCTACCAATGGTACTGTGCATGTGCTATGTTGCTGTTTGAGACATGTATATATATTCACTAGATACCACGTCTCCTGATGCTAATATGGATGATATTAAGATTGATGCTAGTAGTAAGAAGCCACCAAAAAGGAAGAAGAGAAAAACACTACGTCGCAACATGAGGGAGAAAAATCTGGTGTACTTGACCCAGCTTGAGAAGGAAATGATTGACTGGGCACTGAATAGCTTCCAGCCTTTTGGACCATCAAACTTTCAGCCAACTGAAAGTATGAGAACTATATACATACTGTTAGGTGCATGTACCAGTGAGCGAATGTTAAAAATAGAGTCAGTCTTGTGCTTAAAACATAGCTCATATGCATACACAGATAAACTACACACATGGACACATTTAGTTTTCTCCTAAATATGTTTGTGCCTCCATACGTATAGTACATTCATGTGCTCTGTAACAGACATACATGTACGTACTTGTTTGGTTACTTGACAGCAAAGACATATCCACTTGTGACAGCCACAACTGGTATTAGCTACAGTGTGGATCATGCACCACTCAGTACTAGTGTGACCTCTGGACCTGGCACAACAGCCACAATAGCCAAGGACAAGCTGAACACTACTAATAATGTCCCTGGGAGTGCTGGTACTGCTGTAACAAAAACTACCACTTGTTTAATACCATCCAAGGCCAATAAAGGTATGGTTATGTGAAGACTTCCAAAAATTAATAGAGTGAAGTCTGTATATTGTACATAAGTATACCTACTTTAACCTTGTGAACCAAGGATTTAGGTATTTGTAGAAGAAATGTGCAAAACTGATTCTAAGATAAGTGGCATATACTATCATCAATGTGATGACCATCATATCGTGATTGATGGAAACTTGTATGTATAATATGGTACAGAAGAACGGTGTCACCAAAATTTTACCATGCGCATGCTTTAATTGGCTAAATGTTTATATGTAAATCGAGCCAAAGATTTACAGTTAGTTAGTTAGTTACTGTAGTTGGAATTGCATAGAGTGTGGATAGTGGAGTAGCATTGAGTCAAGTATGCATGTTTTGAAAACAGCCATGTGTTACTGTGAAATCCCTATAAGATGCGTGCATCATATTGTGTCCCTTAAAATTAGTGCATATACAAATGTTGATTTTATGCTTCGATGGTTTGAGTGCAACATTCGAAGTTTTGGTGAACATTGTATGTAGCTATAGCTACAGTTTGCTAGATATTATGCAGTTGGTACAATTTTGAGTGTATTGTAGCTTAATTCATAGTCATCGTTCTGACTCCTTTGGCAAATGGAATTTCTCGCGTTGATAGTATTGTTTATCTATTTAACAAGATATGGCAGCAGGAGAAAGCACACAACAAGATGTAGCTGCTGTTTAAAAACCTTACAGCAGTATAAATGTTCTTGTCCCAACTGTACTTTACGATTATCAGTGGACGTGGTCACGTGTGCGACATGGCTTTACGAGCTATTTTGAGCTGCTCTCTGCAATGTTAACAATTCGTGGGACACGAGCTAATTAACTTATCAGACACCTAATGGCTTTGCGTACAACCACCTTACATTACTTTCTAGTGGCTCAAGTGTAACTGCCCACAGTGAAAATTGTTCATGGCGTGATGAGCAGTTGGATTCTTGCAGTCTTCTGCTTGCCAAGCATGTGAAAAATTCAAACTTTGCTTATGTCATTCGATTAATGCATCCTTTGAACCATTGAATGAATGCAGTATATTCGTTTATGCACTAAAAAATGTGTGTGTACATATACCTTTTCAGAAGTGCTGACAATATCGATAGTACGGTGCTCACGATGAAAACATCGCTGTCATGGTTGCGATACTACTGTTGTTGGCTTAGCTTCTTGAAAATATTTAACTATGTAATATTTTCTCAAGGCTGTAACAAACATTATAAAATTATCAACTGCCCACGCAGTTAATTAGCTTACAAAAAAACCACCGCAAACCAAGCAAATATTAATCCACAATTGTGTTAATCTTGTTTAGAGTTTATCAATACTACCTGTATACAATATTTGAAACTTTATTGAAGATCATCATTTCTCCAACATCGTGATATTACCATTATTTAGTAATTCTATTCATGATAGTGAATTTCTATTATCATTTTTGGTATGTATTTGTATCAAGTGTTGTGTCTAAATTTTTAGAGAACTTTGCTGCTGTAGCAGAGAAGAAGTTGAAGATTAATGGTATATAGTACACGTGTATTCTGCTGTATGTTCATGCATCTTTTATGTGCAAAATGTGTCCTGTGTGGCTGGATTTACGAAGAAAGCTACTTTTGACTTATCCTGTCTGCTTTAGGAGGCAATGCTATTCCCAACCTTAAAGATACATGTCAAGGCACAGTAATAGTATATTTTGGTAGCCTTGGCCAATTTATATGGTGTAGGTGTACTAACTGCTGGCTTGGATTTCTCTCACATGCATGCACACACACACACACACACACACACACACACACACACACACACACATGCACACACACACACACATGCACACACACACACACACACACACACACACACACACACACACACACACACACACACACACACACACACACACACACACACACACACACACACACACACACACACACACATGCACACACACACACATGCACACACACGCCGTACGCACGCACACACACACACGCACACATGCACATATTGCTACCAAACATATTTACAACTTTGTACACCTGCATAATAATAATGTTATATGGTAGTTAACACCATGTAATTAATACTGTTTGTGTGTAGAAGACCCATCTTTCACAATTCCAGCCACATGTTTATACATATGTGTATTATTTGAGTTCATTTGTACAGAAATTTGCATATCATGTGGTAGTGTCGCAGTGGTTGCTAACCATCCATTGTTTGAGGGTGGTCTCTGTAAGAAATGCAAGGTGAATGATTTTAATGCATGTTAAAATGTTATGTATTTGTAATGTGTGACCCGCTGAGCAAAAACTTAAATAATTTTCTCAAACTTATTTTAACAAAACAGTTGATTTGTATATACTGTTCAAATTACAGACACTTTTAAAATCAATTATAGGTCAAAATGTTACAGGCTATGACATGTTCACTACGAACTAGGGAATTTGTCGAGGTATAGTTTTTGGCCTATAATCACCCATGCTTCCACGCAACAAGACTGTTGTAGCTTAGAAATGACCCCGATAAAGTTACCTTTACCGTAACATAAACAAAACACAATGTTCTTACATGAAGAGGTGACTATATTGTTGGAGAGGTGACTTCCAAATTGTCCAGTTTTTGTGCATAACATGGCAGTGGCTATGGTCTAGTCATCTGTACTTAAACAACTGGTGGTAGGTTTCCATCATGGCTTAATTCATCGGCGATTATTTTGCACACCTCCTTCTGTAGTTTTTCCTCTAGAGCTGCACCACTTCTTGAGCTTGGGAAGTATATCGATATCTCAGTGTTTTTATGCCATAGTGCCCTGTCATGGCTGTTGATGCTTCACTCCCTTGCTTATATTTTTACAAAGCTTTTCTATGTGCTTTATAAGCTTAAAATTTCATCTAATACCACAACAACAGCAGAATCCACCATCACAATAAGATCTCATGCGAATAACATTTTAGTTCTATTTGCAAGAACAGGCACTTATCAGGACTCGTTCGGACCTAATGCTTGTAACATCTGGAATAACTTACCTAATCACATCAAAGAAATTGCCTGAACAGTTTAAAAACCAATTATAATTGCATAAATGCCCCCCTCCCCTGTGTAAAGTCTTCGCTTATGAAGTTGACACAGTAATAATAATAAATAAATAATAAAATTGGTTATACGTAGCTATATAAGTCTAATAAAACTCATGCAAAGGATCATTATTTAGTTGTACTGTCATATTATGCTAATTGGTTTGCTGTAGTATTGACTCACAGCCACCATTACAGCCTATGGGTATAATTTTGTGAACACCTCAACATGTAATGCTATAGGACTGTAATCTGTTTTTTCTTGGGATGTTCATGTTAACATTTTATTTGTATACCATTTTTAGGAAAGCTTCATGGAGTGTGTGTATCTGTTTGATGATGATGGATCACAGGTTGGTGATAATGTCACTGTCTTGTGGGTGTGTACAGTATGTGTGCGTGTGTGTGTGTATGTGTTTGTGCTTTGTCGTGCAGTGTGTGTCATGTAGTGTAGCGCGTGCGTGTGTGCGTGCATGCATGTATGTGTGTCGTGTAGTGTAGCGCGTGCGTGCGTGTGTGTGCGTGCATGCATGTATGTGTGTCGTGTAGTGTAGCGCATGCGTGTGTGTGTGTGCATGCATGCATGTATGTGTGTGTCTGGGGAACTTTATTGAAAGCCTCAATGAATGGATTATCATGTTTTGTAAACCTGGTACTGTATGTACGCATTTGTGCCTGTTTTATTCCTTGTAGATGTATTGTACAATATGCTGTGGTGGAGATGAGGTGTTCATGTGTGATGCTCCAAACTGCTCAAAGTATGATACTGTTTGTGTTGTGTTTAGTAATAATTGGTGTCTTAGAAGTAACACAACCAAGTTTGTTGTAACATTGTACGTAATCTGCAACATTTTTATATCTACACCTGTACCCAATTGTTTTGGGTTGGACCAGTGGCCTTTAAAGTAGATAACATCATAACATCACTGACTTGTATTGTTAGAATATATAGCATTGCAAGGACACACAGTATATATGATGTCACTTGTATGTTAACGTCAACACTCCCATTGTACAGGGTCTACTGTGGAATGTGTATTGAACATTTGTGTGGGAAGGAGGAGTTGCAGAGAGTGCAGGAAGCTGAGACGTGGGAGTGTTACTTGTGCTCTCGTGACTACTTCAAACTTGGCTTGCTCTGCAAGAGAGATAACTGGCTGGACATGTTAAAACAACTCTTCAGCAATGACTACGAAGTGCAATATGTACGTCCTAAAAGTATTGTCTTATAATCTATATGTATGTTTACACAGAGTCAAATACACCCTTGAATTATGTTACTTACAGTGTATAGTACGTGGGCTAATTTTGAAGTGATCATAGAAGTAGTAAAATTAGAACTTCAAAGTTCTTAAATTTCGAAGTGTATGTTTAAAGTCCTGGTCAATAAATGGAATTTTTACGTCAGAAATTACTAAGATGTACTGTATGCTTACCAAAACTTAGTTCCTGATGGGATAATCCTGTTCCAGACAAAAAGTCTAAGGAGTCTCGAGTGGGTATATTCTTATCAGCAGCCAGTTTGGCAGTTTGGTCATACCTCTGCTAGAAAAGCAGCAGATGACATTGATTCCAACAATAGCCATTTTGGATCAGCTGTTTACTGGCTATTAGGGCTGCAACGAATGTCAAATTTAGTATCTGGAATTCTGAAAATATGGATGCCTCAATGAACGAATACCAAACTATTTGGTAACATTTTGATTAATGCAAAAGTGCTAGAATTCAGCTACATATTGCCACATACATCGCCACTTTCTCTCTGAAATATATGTAAAATTCATGGTGATTGTCTTTATGATCAATTTTACATGAAGAACAGTCCATGTAGGAAGATAGCTGGTAACCAACACCATTACCACTGTAAACACTTGTAATTTACTAATAAACAAATATCCAAATGGTAAATTTGGTATCTGGATAAAATCTAATGAACGAATATCCGAATGAGTCAAATGCTTTTTTGACTATTGACTTGAAGTAGTGATATCACACTGTTTAACTGTTACAATACTACAGCTAAACTTGTCTCCATGCTAAAGTGTTAGATGTCATGAATGTTGAGTTGCAGATTAAAAACTGTTGCAATTAAATTTAAAAAGGAAGTAAAGTTCCATAGATAAAAGTAGTGAAACAAGTTATATCATAATGAATGGCAGTACAGAGTATTACAACAGCTATACAGGATTTTCATGTTATCACCATCAATCCAATGCCATAGTAGGGATTTTCCCACACAGCAATACCATCATTCATCATGATTTCTCTTGTTTCAGTACATTTTATTGCTGGAACCCCTACGATGCTGCGTCGGTCCGCTGTGCACTTAATACATTCATACTTCCATCTGATCTTCTCATGCAAACTTTATTATTTTAGGATCCGCCGGAGTTCATTGCACCTATACCTGCTGAAAAGAGGAAGCCAATCAGAGTTCTTGCACTGTTTGATGGCATAGCAACAGGTACCGTCACATTGTAAACTGTACCAGTTAGTTAGTACACATTTTGGTGGTACAGGAATGCAAGTGCTTAGGGAACTGGGCATTGAGGTCGATGTCTACGTCTCATCAGAGATTGATCAGGATGCTGTTAAAGTTAGTTAGCTAGTTATGGTGTACTTTGAAATTTGTGAAAAATAATACAGAAGTCTTTTAACTATGTATTTATCGTACAGGTATCTTGATGTGCAAAACTAAATATATATAGAGATAGCTAGTTAACTGTGGCAGATGTTTTTAATGAGGTGTGCACAAAGGCTGGCCATGATAGCGCACCTTGTTTCCTGATTGCTTGTGTTTGTTTGAGTGTATATTTGTTTGTTTTTCCGCACCCGCATGAGCTAAATGGCTTATGCTAATAGCAGCCTGTATATGTGAGTGATTGCTGCACAGAACCAGTATAAACCTTCCCAGTGTGTAAGCTTTCACTTTGAGGTAGTTATGCAAGTGTGGTGTATTAGTCTCCACTAGCTAACATGTACAGTTACACACAGTGAGATATAGGCAACAGCAACATAAACATTATTTTCATTAGGTTGTTTGTGTCAAGCACAAGGCTGTGAAGCATATTGGAGATATTGAGATGATCACTGAAAAACAGGTGTGCTATATATAGTATGTAGACGTTGAGCTGGATCCTCAAAAATATTTAATAACTCATTGATGCAATTATACACATGATTTTGAAATTTGGCTCATTTGTAGCACAGTTTGACCCGCTAAAAATTTTTCATTCAAATGTCTGACACGGTATTTATAGCCAATCAAATTTTTCACCATACATTGCCTATAGGGAAGCCGCAAAAGTACACCGTCCATTACAGTCCTTTCCCGAACTTGTAATGGAGCCAAACCACACAAGTCTATTGTTGACACCTTTGCTGTCGCCACTTATCATCTGGTTGGCTGAAATATTAACTCTCTTGAGGAAAAACTGACTTAATTTTTAGCTTTTTTCAGGATCCAGCTCGACTTGTACATACTATATTTCTCTAAATAGCATAACTGTGTATTTGTTGTATGCTATTGTATAAATTGTATAATACTGTACTTTGTTGTTGTGTGTGTGTGTGTGTGTGTGTGTGTGTGTGTGTGTGTGTGTGTGTGTGTGTGTGTGTGTGTGTGTGTGTGTGTGTGTGTGTGTGTGTGTGTGTGTGTGTGTGTGTGTGTGTGTGTGTGTGTGTGTGTGTGTGTGTGTGTGTGTGTGTGTGTGTGTGTGTGTGTGTGTGTGTGTGTGTGTGTGTGTGTGTGTGTGTGTGTGTGTGTGTGTGTGTGTGTGTGTGTGTGTGTGTGTGTGTGTACATGTATATGGTAGCAGCCTTGTTTTAACAATTAAACTGAGTTTTGTTAGCTGTAGTAATGCAATCATACGTTTAAGCTTTTGTGGCTTTGTATATGCACCATAACAGTGTATGCATGTCTTGTGCAACTGCTGGTCTTTATTCAGAAGCTTGCATTTACTTGTGTCTGGCTTTAATATACACATTAATATAATTGCCTCAAGATAATGGAAAATTGGGTATGCATCTGATTTATGGGAGGCTCTTCACTTTATTGCATTGAGCGATACAAATTTTCTGTAATATATTCCCTGGTAGCTATAGTATAAAATGTACAAGGGCAATAGTTGATTATTTTTTTTACACAGGTCTTGGAATGGGGTCCATTTGATTTAGTTATTGGAGGAAGTCCCTGCAACGACCTATCTATTGTTAATCCTGCAAGAAAAGGCATTTACGGTAAGTTATTTGTAGTGTGTTTGGTAATATAATTTGGAGAAATTTTTCAGTTTGCAACAACAATATACATGTAGCCTTTACATGTAATATGCAATAAATTAATATTGCGAGTATTGCAATATCAGTACACATGTTTGCATGTTGATTTTGTGTGTGATCACAGAAATGCATTTTGCTGGTGTAGTTATGTAGGCTGGTAGTTTACCAGTTTCTAGACTCTTCAGACTTGTTATTCAACAGTGCTATGGACTTTTAGCTGGTAAAATCCATGAAGTTAGTTTAATACTTTGTACAAAAATTTTGCTGTAACTTATCACGTCTATAAGCAGCTATTAGATAGAGGTACACTGTTACAAGTGTATTGTACTGTATTGTACTTCATTACTTGTGACACTTAGCACTTTATTTCGGTGATGTGTTTTATATATATAAGAACACTCATCTATTCAATATTGTTCACACACTTTAGTTGAAGAATGCTTAACACATTGGTACACACTACAGTATAGCTCAGTTACAGGGTAACAGCTGATTGTGTTTTTGAATGCGAGTAAATCAATGGGAAAATGCAGACGAAACATGAGCAATCTACATGTTTTTGCATCTGCACATTGCAAGCGTCCATGCTGTTTACTATGTAATTTGGATATATATACATATTGGACCTAGACAATAGATTAACTTCAATGTTTCCACATTACACAAGTTCCGCTATCGCGTATTTACATACATACATACATACATACATACATACATACATACATACATACATACATACATACATACATACATACATACATACATACATACATACATACATCAGAGTACAATATAACAGTCGGCCATCGGCCATTTTCCGACCAAGTGATGCTGTTGACCGATCAATGTAGCCGTTGGTCGGCCATTTGTACAGATCAAATTTTTCACAACTGTAATTCTTTATTATTAGCCTTTATAACATGGATTATTATAGTTATTATTATTGTCGTATCGTTACCTTTCCTTACCGAAGCTATTTAATCGCTGCATAAAGTCCCATCGAAGCATCAACTCAATGTGCATGCGTAAGCTAGAGCACTGCACCTTGTGTTTACCGCAATTATCGATTGTCGGTTACAGTCGATGTTGTGAAGAAGCCATCACTACACTGCTACACGAGTGGCGCTTTCCAGGAGAAGAAAAGAAAGTAATGTTTGTGAAGTGGAGGTATGATATTAAGTATAAGATATGGCCATTTCATGGTTAGAATGTGTAGAGAATGTACTGGCTGGAGAGAGTGGAATAAAAGTCAGTGATACTGAACAGTGTTCTGCACACAGCAAGTTCGAGAGTAAGTTTTGATCTATGGCTCAGTATTCACAAGAGAAATAGCTAGTTGGATAGTTATAATTCAATCTGTGCTGACTCAACACCACTTGTAACAAAGTATTTAGCCCAGCTAAGTCTACAAACTGGCTGTACAATACATTGATTCGTAGATTTTGTTTTGTAAAATATGTATGCAGCAATACAAATTTTGTATATGTATTACTAATAAACACAATTAATTCTGTGTAAAATGCATGTGCATAAAGTTCAGTGATATGTAGCTGAAAGTGGTCTCAGATTCTATCTTACAGTGATCCTTTTTCAAAAATTTCCTGGGGGGACATGCCCCCAGACCCCCCTAGAAGGCTTGTGCTTCGCACTGCGGTGGTACACCTCTATCTTATGGCCATGCAATTTCAGATATGGCCAATCAAATTTACTTTTGATTGGCCATTCTGTCAGAGCAATAATTTTTCCTTATATTGTACACTGCATACATACATACATACATGCACATACATACATACATACATACATACATACATACATACATGCACATACATACATGCACATACATACATGCACATACATACATGCACATACATACATGCACATACATACATACATACATACATACATACATACATACATACATACATACATACATACATACATACATACATACATACATACATACATACATACATACATACATACATACATACATACATACATACATACATACATACATACATACATACATACATACATACATACATACATACATACGCATGTAACAGTGTACTGGTCATACATACCTGTATATCAGCATCAGATATGTATGTATGTATGTATGTACAGTACATAATGTACATTACTTACAGTATAAAACTGGTTCTGGTGGCTATCATACAGTAACTTATTGTATGTACATGCAGTATGTGACTGGATCCCTGCATGATTCAAATTCCATTTTATTACATTTTTGACAAGAAGAAGAGCAAAACAATTGATTTGTACAGAGCCCATATGGGGAAAAAATTACAGGCGTTTGTTAATCGATCATAAATCTCTCGATTACAACAGGCTACAGATTTGGGACTTGTGTCATTTTATTCACCATGAACTGGGATATTCATTAAGATATAGTGTTTGGCCTAAATACACCCATACTTGACGGCTGTTCATTCTTAGAAATGGCGACGATAAAGTTATGTTTTACTGCAACGTAAGCAAACACATGTAACACATGTTGTTTCATGGTACAGAAACAAAACAAAAATATTCTTACTCTCCATGAAGAAGTGAATCCATTGGTATGTTAGATATTTCAATTTGAGTCTTCCTTCATCATTTACTGAAGCAATTAAAACATGCATAAAATCTTTATGTAGCACACATTTTTTACCTAATGTATTTCAATGGCATTTATCTCAACAGGAGCTTATGAGCCGCCGAAGGCTGCGAAGGAGCATGAAACTCGGTGCCATCACAATCCAAATTACGTCACATCATTTGAAATGAATTGGATACGACACACACGAATATTATGTAATTGGCATGCGTCAGAACGCCCCAGCTGAGGTGGAAGTGAAGACCAGTTCGAAATGCTAGAGGGCGCCTAACCAGTGTTGGAGAGGAGTACGCTTCACCGTCGCCATGGGTCACTGCCAGTCGCCTCCCTGTACTTCTTCTGTGATGCCTTGGTGTTCCCTCATTGTTGAAGCGTGACACGCTTTGGCGACGGTTCAGTCATGTACTTAGGCCTCCCCGACAATGAACACGGCCCGCTATGGCTGAGCTCGGGATACTACCCCCTTGATATTTCATCACGCGCAATTCCATATATGGCTTCCAATAACGAGATTTTGGTTTCCTTATAAGGAAACTAATCGGTGAACAATTTGGATTGTGATGGCACCCGGCAGGTAGCGTAAGTTTCATGCTCCTTCAGCGGCTCATAAGCTCCTGATCTCAATAACAGTATTATGCAAACAAGTCAGGCTTTTGCTCAGCTGGTCACAATTAACAGTGTAAATATTGCATCCATTGCGTGTGTATTGCATTTTACTGTAAAAAAAATAGGCTTGTGCAAACATGTGGGATTCTTGCAGTTTGGTCACACAACAAGTCAGCCATTACACATTCTATTGACATTACTACATATGCACAATGAGTGGTATAAATTTTACCTACCATGCTTTTTTTCATGTTTTATAGAGGGTACTGGAAGATTGTTCTTTGAGTTTTTCCGGATACTCTCCTATGCAAAGCCACACCCTGATCACAAACGACCATTTTTCTGGATGTTTGAAAATGTTGTCTCAATGAAGGCACAAGACAAACAGACCATATCAAGATTTTTACAGGTAACATGTACTTGATGGTAGACCATACATTGTGCATACTAGAATACAAGGTATAAACATTTGATAGTACATACACTGTACTACTGATATAATGGAAGTGGTGGCTTACATCAAGGCTTTAAGTATACCATGAACGCATTAACTTGAATGTGGTGCATTTCATTGTGACAAGTTACTAAGTGATACAATGTATCATGTTCTACACAGTGTAACCCGGTGATCGTTGATGCAAAAGATATTTCAGCTGCCCACAGAGCAAGATACTTTTGGGGGAATCTTCCAGGAATGAACAGGTACATTTGTTGATCCGTTTTGTATGCAGATCATTACACTGTTTAGGTCTGTTTATGCATGCTGTATATTGGCTTATTGATTGACCAAAAGTTAATGTATCCTGTTACTGAGAATAAAATGTGTGTGTTGACTTACGTAAGTGCTTGCTACACAGCTGAAAAATTTCATTCAGCACTTGCAGGCCACCTGTACCACTACCTGGGGATCGACTGACATTACAAGATTGTCTGGAAGATAACTGCAGCAGAAAAGCTCAGGTGTGTTGATATATTATTACAGTGACGTAAGAACTACTTGTTTGTGTGTTGAAGTAGTAATCCAGACAGTTTGTGTGAGGATGGCAGATAAACTGACTGTCTGACCACTGTTGCACGCATTTTGTGATCACTGCCAGAATGTTGGTAGAGGCAATTAAATGGCCATGACAACAACAACAACCACCACCACCAATCATTTACACGACAATAGGCTAAATCTGGATAACAGAAACTCTGTATGAAAAGTGCTCTACTTACAGAGCTCTTGACAGTGCTATATAGTAAAGGAAGGAACCTGGTTTTGCTATGGGTTTGTGAATTACCTTCAACAATGCTTGTTTTGCTAAGGCAATTGTTCACTGAGGTGACTGACAAGATTATCATATTTACAGTGTAGTACGATAAGATAATTACATTTTAGGTGTTCATGGAAAGTGTGCAACAGTGAACAGATAATTTACTTTCTGCACCATCATAAACTGTTTGGCATGTGACGTTTACGTAGGTAGTGCGTGCATGTGATGAGCTAAGTGTCTATTACATGCATACAAACTTTTCTTTTTACACACATTGGACTTTTTATGAACATGACATAGTGGCTTTAGTTTCTCAAGTAGTTTTGTTGTTTTGAGAATTTCTTCTGCATGGAGCACCTCTTATAAAGTGGATTAGTGTTGATTCTCATTGCAGTTTGTTAAAATGCGTACTATTACTACAAAGATGAACTCAGTTAAACAAACCAAGAAGGCCATCATGCCGGTCTACATGGAAGGAGAAGGTGGAGATGTACTATGGTGTACTGAGATGGAACGGTGAGCTATATCCACATGTTACTAACTATAGATCCTTTGCAGGGGAGCTGCTGCCTTAGCAACATCCGCCATCTTGGAGTATAACCCATTCTTGCAACCCTGATAGCGTCAGCTTCTACAAGAGTAAAACAGTACCAGTATGTAGAACTGCTTCTTCTGCATTCTATGATAAAGGATGACCAGTATATGCTCGTTCCTACGCTATCAGCATTGCGCAATGGGTTGTATGGCGGATGTTGCTATGGCAGCAGCTCACCTGCAAAGGGTCTATACAGACTGACGCAGTTTATTTTGCACGCACATGTAAGTGTCTAGCTGTATGAGACTCAGGAGATCACTTTATTCTCCCATCTTTTTGTATCTGGCGTTATGTATATGTGCAATGCCATTGCTTTGGATCAGCTGTTGAGGTCAAATAAATTTGTGACCAGCTAAGTAAAACCCTATCATTTTCACACATTAATCTGTTGCTTTTCTAGTATCTATTGTAACAAAGGAGTGGACAGCCAAAAGTTTCGGCCTTTCATGTAGAATAGTATTGGAGTTATAATACTAGACAGTTTTAACAGCAAGAAGTTAGATTGATGACTAAAACAAGCAACAAATGTTTTTGCACAGTTTATTTCAAAACATTTTTATTACAAAATATAATTTTGTAAAAAGCGATAGGTTTTCAATCCGTGTGTATAGTATTAAAAATACCAAAATACTAGTAAATTATCATGTAATTATTAGTAATCTAGTAATTGTGATTCTTTTTGTCTTCATAGGTTGTTTGGCTTTCCCGACCATTATACTGATGTTGCCAATCTTGGACGATGTGGTCGCCAGAGGCTGTTGGGAAAGGCATGGAGCATTCCTGTGATAAGGCACCTTCTATCCCCGCTGAAAGATTACTTCAAATCATCCTCTCCCCTATCAAGTCATGTAGATCATAAAAACTAATTACACCCTTATTAGGTACAAAACAAATAATGTACCCCTTTTAGAATCGCTTAATTTATATTGCTAAATTATTTTAAGTTACGTAATAACTTTTTGTTGATTATCCTTTCCAATTTTTTTTCCATTTTTTATTGACACATGTAACAGCATGCAAATTCCTAGGACAATAAGTAGCTATGCATTTAGTACAAGTATTTCTAATGCCTTATAACTGTGTGGTCATGTCCATTATTAAGCAATGATTTCAAGTATGATTACTATTAAATTTCTCTTGTATTATGATGATCATGCCAATACTGTATTATAATTAAATGTTGGAGTGTCATTAATGACATGCATCATATTGGAGGTTGGTGTGGTTGAGTGGGTGGGTGAGTGCACGTGTGTAACGGTACTTAATCTTCTGTGTGTCAAAGTAGTATTTTTAGAGAATTTCCTACAAAACTTTATCAGTGGATTCAGGAAAATAGTGATGCCACTGAAGCTGTAAGTTACGCATACATGACCCAATGTCGTCTTAACTTGTTTTATTAGAGTATTGATCTACAAAGATTACAAACATGAAATGCGATGAGCAGTGTTACTGCTCAATGGTACAGCTGTGCTGATTGTCAGAGGTTTACTGTAATAGGTTTAAGGTTTCCAAATACATGCTTCAGATTCATGATGATTGTGCAAGAGAAATGAAAATGCATGTAGCACAATCATTTTTTCATTACCTCTCAACTCAAAATCCGACAAATTGGCCAGTCATTTGTTCTGTAAGGCCAATTTCACCTGTAGACATGTTTTCATGCATGTGCATGTACCAACCTATTTACATGTAGGGCCCCCAGTCATGCATTTTATAATGATTATTAACTGGCTGTTGAATTATAGCTGGGTCCAACAATGCCTAGGCTGGCACTAGGGATAAAAGAAATTTCATGAACTTTAGTAGAGTTTTGTAATAGAAATTGCCCATGCACATTTTTGCTAAAATCCTAATTGAAAATTATGCCGGCATAATCAATGCAGGCCTACTCTAATTACTTGGTAGGTTTTGCCAAATGAGTCAGTTTTGTACAAAGTGACCTACCTAATGTAGCCACCTGCTAAAATTTAATATTGTCCCAGGCTGTCCATTATGATTTTGTTACTTTCTTGTACCAGGTGTGTGTTTATATTACTTAAGCGATTATTGATGATTTTCAGTCAGTTATACCTGACTGACTTATTAGAGTATTATGATCGTGACTGGCCTATATATTTAATTGAGAATCTTATTATTATATATCATGATCAGTATTATTTCCTTGTTCTTGTTTGCTTACTTTTTGTAACATTATAATGACTGGTGAACCCATGCATACCACATCAAAGAAAGAATGGTGCTAGAATTAATAGTTTCATCTGAATGCATGTCCCAACTATCAATTACTGATTCCACATTAATTTGTCAAACTCTCACAAAAAGCATGTGCCATTTCCTTATCTGTCGCAAAAAATAATTTACAATGTAGCTTTTGTAAATAGTTGCATCTTATTTTGAAAAAATTCCTACAAATTAAATGACCAAGACAGTGTAATGCATATAATATGCACAAACACAGCACTGTCATAATATAACTAGCTTACGAGCAGATTGGGAGGGTCCACAGAGATCAAGATAATAAAATAGTATATTTTCTTCCAAATCCAAAGCCTATGTAATGTATATGTACACAAAGGAAAGATAATCAGCTAACAAGCTTACAACAGGTATCCAGTGATTACCACCTTGATTGAACAGTCTGAAAAGATAAGATGTGGGCACATATCATTTGCCTTGTTATCAAACTTTCATTACTCATACTGTAACTTTTTGTGTCACCATCCTATGGCCATGCAAGTTTTAGCTCAGTCTTATTAAACGTGATTAGCAAGTACAGAATTCAAATATTCTGTATTATTAGCTACTGAGATATGACCTGTTATGTGACAAAGTGCAGTTTGTGCCCACATGCCCTTAGGGGTGCGGTAATATAATTTGCTGAAATAATTTTTGCAATGCCAAAATAAGCATTATGAAAGAATTATCAATTTCATGAATGAACGATCGGTATACTTTAATAGAACACTCACCAGATCAAGATACTCTAATAGAACATTCACCTATATACTTCAATAAAACAATCTATCCATTTTTTACATACTAGCTACTCTATTAGAACAATGAAATATCTTGCTTATTAACCATAGAATTTTAGTCAATTCTACATTTCTATTTCAATTTATCGGAGAATAATGCATAAGTTTTGGAGCATAATGCAAGCTTTTTCCAAGAAATTCTGAATAAAATAATGCAAAGAATCATGAGCATAATTACCTCAGCCCTAGCTACATGCCCTATTTTTGCAGGCCCAGTAACAATTATTTTGGTTAGCATTTCCTAGGGTGATGCATGTCTGTCACCTATGAACTTTGGACAAGAATGCTTTGATATAGCACAACTTATTATTGATGTCATTGTCTGAGTGGGTATTGCAGAACAGTTTGCCTGTTCATTGGCTAGTATACTGTATAATAGTATGTACGCGTTGAGCTGAATCCCAAAAACATTTCATAACTCATTGATGTAATTATACACGATCTTGAAATTTGGCTCATTTGTAGTACTGCTTGACCCACTAAAAATATTTCAAAATCTTTACTCAAATGTCTGACATAATATTTACAGCCAATCAAAATTTTCACAATACATTTCCTGTGGGGAAGCCATATAAGTACATCATCCTTTACAGCTCTTTCCCAAACTTGTAATGGAGCCAAACCATACGTGTCTGTTGTTGACACCTTTGCTGTTTCCAATAATCATCTGGTTGGCTGAAATGTTAACTCTGTTGAGAAAAAATCCACTTTCAATTTTTAACTGTTTTACAGGATTCAGCTCAACTTGTACATACTTATAGTCATGGATATCCATTGACAATCTAATCAAGCTGCAGTTAATGCACACAAATTATCAATAATTCATTTGTAATAATGAAAACATCACCATTCAAGTTGTACAGCTTGACTAAAAGCTTTTGCTGCTTCTGTGTAAAACAAACATCTGAGATATTGCATTAATTGTAGCTCCAGCTGCTTATCTCTAGATATCTTACAATGGATTAGTTATCCATTTTGTTTGGCAGAACATACAGTAACTTGACTCGAAAATCTATAAAGCAAAAATCTGAGTAGTACTACAAAAAAACTCTAACATAATAATATAAAATCTCTCAAGTAGTCCAAAAGTTCTCATGTGAAAGTCAGTCTTCGAAGCAGTCAAATTACTTTCAAGTAAAGTTTCTCAAGTTAAGTAGTTACTCACAAATTCAGTCTAAATTTTATCAAGTAAAGTATCTCGAGTTGTCCAAAATCTCTTAGGTTTAAAGCTCTCTAGCAGTGTAAAATCTGTCCAGTGAAATACCCCAATTACAACTAGTAGCTAGATTTTTCTTGAATAAAAGAAAAAGCTTAATAAATAGTATTGGGACTGTGACATGTGTACGTACTGGAAGGACAGACGCCTAGCTTTGTTTTGACTACTGATTCCGAATATTGGTGTTATTGTTTTGTTTGTCTAAAAATAATTGTTTGCATGCATTTGATAGTCATACTACGATTAGCTGAGTGCATTCTGGCAGATGTCCATCGTGAGTCTTGCAGAATTTGGCTGTTTCAGTAAATACTTTATTCCCACCAAGCTGAGAGGTGTTTATAAGAAGGCCATGATGCAGGCACTAAAGGTAACTGTACGTGTGTGTTTTGCATGTGTATAGTACGTATAGGGATGCGTCGATTTCGCCAGCAAAATTATTGGAATAATAGGAATACAAGAGCAACAAGCAAAATGCTGGCAAAATAGGAGCAAAATCGAGCAAAATAGGAGCAAAATCGAGCAAAATAGGCGCAAAATAAGCAAAATTTGTTAATCTCAGATCTGTTTCAGACAGTGTGAATGTAACTGCATAACTAACACAAGTAACAACTTACCATAGCTACGTTTAACACTCGTACGTTAAATGAGTATGGCTCTAGCTGAACTTTGACCCGAAGGCGAACCCACAATACATGTTAGCGAATAATCACGTGTGAAATAGTGTCTACAATGGATGTGATAGAACGCATTGACTACAGTTCAAGTGCTGAAAGCGATGTTAGTGAAGTAGATGACAGTCTTAGCATTGTTAGTAATGATGATGACCGTGAATCGTCTCGCGAGTCAGATGTTACAACAACTTCGACTAGTACAACTTCGAGGACTCGTTCTACCGGAAGTGCCAGCAACTCAACGACGCCAACGTCTAGTGGAGTGTCCTTGCTTAGTGTGCTAAAGGCACCAAGTGCATCTGACTTCTCTCGTAAGAGAAAAATTGCCAAAAATCCACCAGCTGGCAGGAAGAGAGCATTACATTCGAATTCGCAGAGCAACCCAAAAACGATCAAGCCCCAGCAAAGAGTAACCGAATATTCCAAGGAACCCTTTACTGTAGCTACTGGAAAGCTTTTTTGCCAAGGATGCCGGGAAGAGTTACCCCTCAAAAAGAGCAGTATTGAGTATCACTTAAAGTCTACTAAACATGCTAATGGAAAGAAAAAGCTGCAACAAAGGAATGTTAAAGACTCAGACATTGCACAATCTCTGCAAAGGTATAATGCAGAAGCTCATGGGCGAGGTGAGACTCTTCCGGAACAACAGCAGGTTTTCCGAGTCAAAGTGGTCAAAACATTTCTTCAAGCGGGTGTACCACTAAGTAAGGTTGACCAGTTTCGTAGTCTTTTTGAGGAGACAGGCTATCGCCTTACAGATCGCAGATTTATGTTTGACCTTATTCCTTTTATTTTAGAAGAAGAAAAGGCACGTATTAAGCAATCACTCCAGGGTCAGTTCTTGAGTGTCATTTTTGATGGTACCTCTCATAGTGGAGAGGCATTAGCAGTCTTAGTGCGCTTTGTAAATGATTCTTTTGAAATTCAACAGCAGCTTCTAGCCATCCAACTGCTTTCAAAATCTCTCACTGGGGAAGAAATTGCACACGAATTGGTACAAGTGCTTTCAGTGTTCTACAGCATTTCTTCCAGCCATCTTATTGCTGCTATGCGAGATAGAGCATCTGTTAACAGTGTAGCAATGAGGACATTGAAGATTGTTTACCCTAATGTAATAGATATTGGATGCTTCAGCCATGCTTTTGATCGTGTTGGAGAGCACTTCAAAGTACCAACCCTGACTGAGTTTATTGGTAATTGGCTAGCACTTTTTTCACATAGCATTAAAGCCAAATTTCTATGGAAACAACAAACAGGAAAGGCAATGGCATCGTATAGTGCTACCAGGTGGTGGAGCAAATGGGAAATTTTTAAGCAAATAATGCTCCAGTTTGGTGATATCGAACCATTCCTAAGTGAAAATACAGACTTAGGCCCTGCATCTCGTCCAAAGTTACTAGCTATTTTAACTGACCGTGAAAAGCTTGAACACTTAAAGCTTGAGCTTGCTGCTGTTATTGATTGGGGGGAGGTGTTTGTTAAGGCTACATATAACCTTGAAGGAGATGGGCCACTGAGTTTCACAGCTTATGAAATAGTACAGACTGTTGTTGCAGCAGTCAGGGCAGCTCATACTCCAAACACTGAAGCTGTTATTCGCAGTATCACTACTCAATCAACTGCACAGCAGAGGCATCGCAGCTATGCTCGAAGCTGTATGCAACCAGCTCTAGATTACTTTCAAGAACTGCTAGATTCTTCCTTAAAGGAGCAAATTTTAGTTTTTAAGGCTGTGAGAGTTTTCAATCCGCACAAGATAGTAATGCTTAAGCCAGATGTTTCTCATGTAAATGCATTGCAGGTTGTTCCCTTCTTTAAGGATGACGAGCTTGAAAATTTGAAGGCTGAACTTCCTTCTTATGTAGCTAAGGCGGATGGTATTAGTGATGAACTTGCTGCTCTGGAATGGTGGAAGCTCAATGCAACTGATTTGCCTTTATGGTCAAATGCTGTAAAGAAGGTCTTGACCATACAGCCCTCCTCGGCTGCTGCAGAAAGGGTGTTCTCACTATTGAATTCAGGATTTGGTGACCTACAAGGAAATTCACTAAAGGATTATATGGAGGCATCAATCATGCTAAGATACAATCACTAATATCTAAACACCATAGTGTATGTAAACAGTGCTTATTGATTATTACATGTAATTATTATTATTACATTGTACACCAACTATGGAGCAAAATAGATTGTTGACAAGCAAAATATTGAGCAAAATAGGTAGGTAAAAAAAGAATTGCTGGAAAGAAAAATAGGTGAGAAAAAAAGCAAAATAGACTCATCCCTAAGTACGTAGTGTTATGTGTCTTGTACTGTTAGTGCATGCACGTACATTAGTGCATGTACGTACATGTCATACTTGTAATATAGAAACCTAAACAAATGAATTATAACTGTAGATATATATTATGTTGTGACAGCAAATTACTGTTCACTGTTGCCATTACCCATGCATGTATATTAAACAGGAAGTGGCTCGGCGTTGTGGCAAGGTGTTTCAGAGCAAGCAGGAAGACAAGTCACAGAGGTCTTATGATATTAGTTTGCTACAACAAGCAGGGGCAGCAGCGACGATGAAGGAGGAGCCCGTGGATGATGATACTGAGGCTGACAACAAGGAGGAAGAGGAGGATGATGATGTTGCTACCAGCAATGCCCCTTCCAGTGCTACCAAAGGTACTGTGCGTGTGCTACTTACGTAGCTGTTTGATACTTGTACGTATATGCATTCACTAGATACTACACCTCCTGATGCTAATACAGATGATATTAAGACTGATGCTGGTGGTAAGAAGCCACCCAAAAGGAAGAAGAGAAAGACGCTACGTCGCAACATGAGGGAGAAAAATCTGGTGTACTTGACCCAGCTTGAGAAGGAGATGATTGACTGGGCACTGGATAGCTTCCAGCCTTTTGGACCATCAAGCTTTCAACCAACGGAAAGTATGGGAACTACGTACTGTATAGTGCTTGTACCATTGAGCTAATGTTTGTGTACTATAAATAGACTTGCACACACACACAGACACACACACACACATGAACATACGCACATGATCACACACACACAAGGACACATTTTAGTTTTCTCATACTAAATGTGTTTGTATGTCCATGTGTACAGTGCATTGATATGCTCTGTAAACTCAGCTATAATATTATGTGAACTTGTTTGGTTACTTGACAGCTAAGACATATACACTTGTGACAGCCACAACTGGTATTAGCTACAGTGTGGATCGTGCACCACTTAGTACTAGTGTGACCTCTGGACCTGCCACTACAGCTAAGGATAAACCAAACACTACTGATAGTGTCCCTGGGAGCACTGGTACTGCTATAACAAAGACCACCACTCAATTACCATCCAAGGCCAATAAAGGTATAGCTCAAATAGAATGAACTTTGATTTCTGTATAGTGCATGTACAGTACATACTTGCAACTATGAAAGTTATACCTTAATCTTGTGAACCAACAATTACATGTTAGGTATTTATAAAAGAAATGTACAAAACTGATTCTAGTCGTTATGTTATATGATTGTCAGTATGATAACCACAAGATCGGAAACCGTATATAATTTATGTGGTACAGTTGTGTCATGAAAATTTTGTTATGTGCATACATAATATCTTTTTAATTGGCTGCTCAGTTTTCGTATGTAAATTGAGCCAAGGATTTGCAGTTAGCTAGCTAGCTTGCGAGTTTGCGTGATAAGAGAGTCCAGGATACATGTTGTGAAAGCAGCAGTGAAATTCCTAAGATATGATTTTTCTGTCACTTAAAATTGCGTGCGTGTGTACAATACTGTATGCAACTTTTCAGTAGTGCTGAGTGATGATATCTATTGATGGTATGATACTCATGATCAAAAAAAATTATTGTAATACGATTTAATTACAACTTGCTACTGCAATACTACTGCTATAGGCTTATAGCTTATTGCTTATTGCATGGCTGTAACAAAGGCTTTTGAGTTATCAACTGCCCACACAGTTAATTACCTAATTATTTAGCTTGCAAGAAAACCACCCCAGACCAAGCAAATATTAATCCACAATTGTGTTAGTCATGTTTGGCATATTGTTTATACCATATAGTCAGAAATTTTTTCAAGAATCGAAACTTGTGAGTTTTACAAATAACGCAAAAGTAAATGTTTAAGGTAGCTATTACCTTTAATAATGTAAAAACATTTTCTAGAATTTTATAATTAAAAAAATAATAATAATCACAAGTTTCGTGAATGTTTGGTGTCCCTCGAAAATTTCTGGCTATGCGGTACTGTACATATGAATGCTTGAAACTTGACTGAAGATAATCACTTCTCCATCATCATGATATTATCATAATATTATTGTGAATAATAGTGTAATATCGATCATGATAGTGAATTTTTTGCTATTGCTGAGCACTCCGTTTCAGTATGTGCTTTGTATTTAGCATGTCTAAATTTTTAGAAAACTTTGCTGCTGTAGCAGAGAAGAAGTTGAAGATTAATGGTATGTGGTACACATGTGTTAATTGTTGTGTATCTTGTATGCACAAAATGTGTCCATATATGCCATGTGGCTGGACCAAGAGTTCATAATATAAAGTAGTAAGAGAGAGTCTCCAACAGGAGCACATTCCAGCAAATACACTGAGTAAGATAGAATATCAACACCTTGGTTTGTACAAAGGTTCATCATCTCAACACATATCAACACTTGCCTTCCACCAGTAAATGTGTCAATTGGATCAAAACTTTCAAAAGTCTAATTTTACTCAGTGTGTTTGTACAGGCTATATTGGCAGTTTGACACTCTTCCTTAATATTGTATATTATAAACTCTTGGCTGGACTTACAAGGAAAGGCATATAAAGGCATTACTTATAGTGTCTGCTTTAGGACGTGATGCTTTTCCAAACCATTAATGATATCAATTCATATACGTACCATAATATATTTTGGTAGCCTTGCCCACAGTATGTGGTATGGATCTTGCACACACACACACGCCTACACACACGCGCGCACATAAATTTTGTATGCGTACATATGGTAGTTAACCATATGAAATGAAGTATGTATGTAGAAGACCCATCTTCACAAATCCAGCCACATGTTTATGTATATGTACATATATTATTGAGTTCATTTGTACAGAAATTTGCATATCATGTGGTAGTATGGCAGTGGTTGCTAGCCATCCATTGTTTCAGGGCGGTCTCTGTAAGAAATGCAAGGTAAATGATTTTTATGCAGCATATACATGCAGTATGTACACATACAAATGTATTTGCAATGTGTGACCCGCTAAGCAAAAGTTGACTAGTTTTCTCGAGCTTCTTTTTATAATTTCTTTGCTGTAAAACACCAATGGGCTGTTACAAGTTTTAGCCTTAATAAGGCTGAAACTTGTAACAGCCCATTGGTGTTTTCCTCTAGACAACAGATAAGGCTGCCTGTTTAATACTATTTGAATGGGCAGCGGGAAGAGCAAAACAATTGTTTTGTATATATTGTTCAAATCACAGACACTTTTAAACCAATCATAAGTCATAATTGCTACAGGCTATGAAGTTGGGATGTATTCACCACAAACTAGGGAATTTGTCAAGGTGCAGTTTTCTCCCATGCTTTCAAGCAAGAGGGCTGTCGAGGCTTAGAAATGGCTACGATAAAGTTACCTTTTACCACAACGTAAACAAAATGTATCATACTAATAGTATGATGGTATATAAGTTTTATCAATTCAAGTATTGTTTCTCTGTTTACTGGAGTGATTAAAATTAAAGCATATGTAAAATTAAGTTTGTAGCACACCTTTTTTTACGCAATGTAAATTCAATGCAATGTATGCAGTTTATCTCAAAAGCATAACTGTGCAAAATAACAGGGCTTTTGCTCAGCTGGTCACATATATGTGTGTATGACATACAGTACCTATGTACTGTATGTTGTTGGAGGTGACCTTCCAAATTGTTCAGTTTTCGAGCATAGCAGGGCTGGCCACTATCCATAGTTAACTCTTAGTTTTATTTATATACGTACCTTTTTTATCAGGAAAGCTTCATGGAGTGTGTGTATCTGTTTGATGACGATGGATCACAGGTTTGTGTGATGATGTCACTGTTGTGCGTGCGTGCGTGCGTGTGTGGATGTGTGTGCATGTGCGTGTGCATGCGTGTATACACTGTACATACCCATAGTCTGGGGAACTTTATTGAAAGCCTCACTTTATTGAAAGCCTCACTTTATTGAAAGTCTCACTTTATTGAAAGCCTCACTTTTGTAAACCTGGCATGTCTGTACAGTATTTGTGCCTGTTTTATATCCCTTACAGATGTATTGTACAATTTGCTGTGGTGGAGATGAAGTGTTTATGTGTGATGCTCTGAACTGCTCAAAGTATGAAACTGTGTGTGTTGTGCTTAGTAATAACTGGTGTCTTAGAAGTAACACAAACCAACTTTGTCGTAATATTGTACATAATCTACAAAGTTTTTATATCTACATCGGTACCCAATTGTTTTGGGTTGGATCAGTGCCTGTAGCTTAAAAGTAGATAACGTAGCAATTAAGTATCGTGATACGATACTATACTTAGAAAATATCGATATATCGAAGTTTTCTAGTAGAACAGTCAGTGATTGCTCTATTGCTGTAGCTAATGGTGATCTACTGTAGGTACTCAAATAAAAAACTTCTCTCAGTATTTACCTGTACTCTAAAACGCAATGTTGCGAGAAGCCATACAAATATGCATGTATAAGTGCCGAGGGGTGTGACACCTTTGCAAATCTGTACGTGATTTGAAATCTTTTGTGATTTGAAACTTGATTTGTGATTTGAAATTGGATTTGTGATTTGAAACTTGATTTGAAAACGTCATGCATGATTGCCATAGTGTGATTTGTATGGTTATTACTGGGTTCTGAAGGACATTAGTTCATGATTAAGAAATCACTGTAAGCTTGTATTGTTTATAAATATGTTTTTGAGACTAGTTTTCAAGCAGCATTACTTGCGCGGGAGAATTGCTCGAAATTTTTGTGATTTGGTAGCTGAAGGGTGTATGTGATTTGTGGAGGTATCATACTCTCCAATAAGTGCTGCTGTTATGGCTAAAATATTCTTACCCAGGTCTTCTAAAACAGTAGCTGGTACACTTTAAGTATAAAGCTATAAGCAGTAAACAATCTGCTGTATATAGTAGCCATCATCAAAATGCAGAATAATCTGGACAAGCCTTAGTGGAAGCATGCATTAAAATGTTTGTGGTAGCTAATTGCTTGGGTGGTGTAATAGAGGCAGATATCCAGGTAGAGATGTGCTTTGTAACAGCAACTCTGTATTCCATATATATCAGAACACACTAGCTATGTATAATACTGTAGTTTATCAGAATAAAGAAATTTGTATACACAGTGAATGTAGAATCAGTGTTGGCTCTGATAAATTGGATGTTGTTACAACTATTAGCTAATATGCCAGTCATAACTAGCCATGACCACTTCATTTTAGTATCATAATACAGTATCATATCGAACAGTTATTGATGGTGATACGTGATACACAAAATGCACTGTATCACAGAACACTAGTCGTAACATCACTGACTTGTATTGTTTGAATACAGCATTGCACTTCCATTGTACAGGGTCTACTGTGGAATATGTATTGAACATTTGTGTGGGAAGGAAGAGTTGCAGAGAGTACAGGAAGCTGAGACGTGGGAGTGTTACTTGTGCTCTCATGACCACTTCAAACTCAGTGTGCTGTGCAAGAGAGACAACTGGCTGAACATGTTGAAACAACTCTTCAGCAATGACTACGAAGTGCAATATGTACGTCCTAAAAAAGTATTGTATTATAAAACTATGTGTACACAGAGTCAAAAGACACCCTTGAAATAATCACTGTGCATTACTTATGGAGTGGGCTAATTTTGTACTTTTCATAGAATTAGTAGTAAAATTAGTTTTAAATTTCAAAATGCATATTTAAACTTCTGGTCGATGAATGCAACTTTTATGTCAGAAATTACTAAGATGCATGCTTGCCAAAACTTATTGCTGATGGAATAATCCATACCAGAATACAAGTACACAAAAAAATTTGGAATTTCCAACTGAAGTAGGGACCATAGCACATCGATAAAAAGTACTGAAACAAGCTGGAGTAGCCCATGATATTAAATCACAGTAAAACAATAAGAAGTGTTATATCCCTACTGTGCTCAAGTTCTGTTATGGTATCTTGAGCACAGTAGGGACAACACTTCTTATTGTTTTACTGTGATTTAATATCATGGGCTACTCCAGCTTGTTTCAGTACTTTTCATCGATGTGCTATGGCCCCTACTCTAGTTGGAAATTCCAAAATTTTGGTGTACTTGTTTATTAAGCAGTACGAATCAAGAACTGTTCGAAAAACACCTCTGCAATCAAAGTAGCCACTACAAAAAATACGGACGATTTCTGTTACAAAGGGAAGCCATCACGTACTACTACCAAATCAACACTTTTAGCTGTCAGAAAAGATGAATGGAGGACACTGGTAAGTCCATGAAGAATGCATTGTATGTACTGCGGTATGCCAAAAGGCACCTCTTGGGCCGAAGCGATGTTGAACAATGAAAAAATCAAGCCCGTAGCCTTTGCTGGTATCAAGTTGTGCTTTTCTGAAGGCATCAATCAGTTACTCAGTCAGTCACTAGAAAATTCCATTTAATTTTTTTTTAATTCTGTAGCAACTTGTTGAAAGCATTTCGGGTCGATCTGAAGACTTGGTTTTACCTAACCAATACTGCCTCATCGTCGTCAGGGAAAAGTGAGGCTGGTTTTTGGGTGATGTTTTTTCATGGGCCACACCCACTCCTTTGTGGTCCCTACTATACAGTACTATCGTACTGTATGATACCAGACAAAGAAAAGCTGGGGAGTCTTGAGTGGGAGTAAATTCTTATTGGTGGCCAGTTTGATCGTACCTAGATCTACTAGAAAAGTAGCAGATTACATTGATTCCAACAATGACCATTTTTGATCAGCTGCCTACTGGCTAATTGTTCATCATGTTTCGCCACTTTTTATTGCTGTGGAACCCCTACAATGCTGCATATGTCCATTGTTCACTTAAAGGGGCAATGGGTCTCGAATTTGTTTTGTTGCAAAGCCATTCAAGATAGCATAAACATGTGATAATTTTGTGTACAATAAAATCATGTGTGTGTCAGTGGGTCAGAGAACAATCTTAAAAACTATCCACAGATTTCATTCTATGGCTGTAAAAGGAATAAACAAGCAGCAGAGGAGTAATTGATGGTACACAACTTGTGTTCATGTATGACAACCAGGCGCGTTGTAACAACAATGTTATTGTATAAAACAAAGTAATCAGCCTTCTACTATAATGCTTCTACTATAATGTATCGCCTTTGTTACAATGTCAGACAGCCCAGGGGGCATTCCAAGCTACCGTAGCTCACCTGGCTTACAATTGTAAAAGGACAGATGTACAAAGACTGCCACTTTAATCTCACATGTGCTCCTTAACAAAGACCTGTTTTGTTTATGATTATATCATAAACTTGAATGGCTTCACATATAAACAATTCACGACTCATTGCTCCTTTGATATATCCATACCCACATATCATGTTCTCATGCAAACTCTACTTATCTTGTAAATTAAAGGATCCGCCAGAGTTTATTGCACCTATACCTGCTGAGAAGAGGAAGCCAATCAGAGTTCTTGCACTGTTTGATGGCATAGCAACAGGTACAGTCATCACGTTGTACCAGTTAGTATACAGTTTGGTGATGCAGGAATGCAAGTGCTAAGGGAACTGGGCATTGAGGTAGATGTGTACGTCTCATCAGAGATTGATCAGGATGCTGTTAAAGTTAGTTAGCTAGTATAAAATTTGTGAAATAGTACAGAAAAACTATTATTTATTGTACAGGTATCTTGATGTACGATGCAAAAAAAAAATATATATATATATATATGTATATTATAGAGATAGCCAGTTAACTGAGACAGATTTGTTAACTAGGTGTGCACATATATGCTGGCTTTTAAGAGTGCACCTTGTGTTTTCCAAAAAGGGGTGTTTGTATGAATGTATGTTGTTGTTTTTTGTATATTTATTTTTCTGCACCCACAAGAGCAAAATGGCTTTGCTAAAAGCAGCTTGTATGTGATAAATTAATGCTGCTCAGAACCAGTATAAACTTCCCAGTAGGTCAGCTTTCGCTTTGAGGCGGCCAAGTTGAAAAATGGGTGTAGCGAGTTCTTGAAGATGTTATGAATGCCTTCACAATGGGCTATAATGGGCATAAAACAACAACAAAAAATGACATATCTGGCATTGTAGGCTACCAGAAATAATGAAATCCTTTGAGGAGAAAGGGAAGGTATACCATTCTTATACAAATGACAGCTTTGAGGCTTTCTCTAAATTCACACGAGAAAACACGATAGTGACACAGTGAGAAGATACTTCTGTGCATAATTTGCATTTTAAAGTGAGTTGTTACACTTCTTTAGCAGTGCGTAGAAACGTAATTACCAAATTAATTCATGAATTACAAAAATACACTAATTTACAATATGTACAAATCTAATTATCTAGCTAATTAGTAATAACATAGCATTGATATAAACTAATGGTTGCCTTTTAGCTTAGTATTAGGTGTACAGGTAAGGAGGCTCAAGGAGCCTGTAAAGCCTGATCTTTACAAAAATTATTATCTACAACATAAAAACTGTACAGATCATACAACAAGAATTAACTAAATACGAGGTCCTTTAAAGACCTTTGCAAAAATTATAACAATTCAACAACTAGACTTCGAAATTAGAGTTTAATATTAAATGCATGGGTGCCTGGTATTTAGAAGTAGCATATCAACCGTTTGTTGGTGGCATGTTAAGCCTATTCAAGTGTCCTGCAGCCATCGATACACGGAGCGCATCCACTGACAGCTGGCATGGTGACTTGAGACTTAGTGTGCCAGCTGGCAACACTTTCAAACACAATTGAACACTAATTCACTCGTCTTAATAGCCATTTGAATCTGCTCGATTGGTAGTGGGTATATCACGTGCTGTTTTGATCGGCATTAAATAGAATTGTCGTACAGTTTCTATCACCTCCACGGAAATATTCACCCATTATACGATCATCTCTTCAGACTGCAGATTGCATTTCCGTTTAAAAATTCCGTGCCACATGCGTGCATGCACACACAAGACTGAAAATGTTTTGTTCATGGAACAGGTTAGTGACGTGTGGGACTTTGATTTCCAGTTTGTAAAAGTAGCTCCGTAAAGATTGCATTTGAAAAACATATGTAGTAAAGCAGCGCATGCGCCACGCAATTTTTAAACGGAAATGCAATCTGCTGTACAACATGGATTCTATTCCCGGTGAGTGCGAAGCCTTAGGCCTTGTAGTTTTCTCAAACATTTATTATTTATTTATTCATTATTAATGACGTAATTTTAACCGCATTTCGTATTATCTTTAGTACTTGGTTGTATAACTACTAGGACCGTGTCACATACAACCAAGTACATACACTAACGTGACAGCCCCCTGGTGAGGCTTTTAGGTGGTGAAGGCACGATCCCCAAATCAACTTAATATGTCACAGTAGTGACAGACAGTAGTGACAGATATAGCACAATAGTGGCATCATAACTAAAGGTCACCAGTAGCTAAGTGCCAGTACATCATTGGTGTGGTAATGGCACAGTGATGTGTACACATATATGTATACAAAACATACAGGAGAGAACTATACATTATTGCAGTATTGTATGCAGCAATACATTATAGGCAACATCACCAGGTGAAATTTATTAGCCAATATACAGCACAGTATCAACATTTGGAGCTAAATAAGGTTCATCAGTGGTGTAGTAATGGCACAGTGACAGGTGACACATACTATAATTATGCATACACAACTTACAGGAGATAGCTACACAATACTGTAGGAGTATGCAAGCCAGATGAACCAGATAAAGGATGACAGCCAAGCCAGCCAGAGCCTAGTAGCTAAGCCAGGTGAAGGCAAAAAAATTAACCACGTATTGAATTGCCTGACACCAACACGAAGGAAGTTTGCCATGCCAGCTTCACAAGACAAGATTGTTTACTTATATTTTATATGTAACTGTATTGTAAAGAGCATGGCATGTGTTTTAATGTTTTCTTGTATTGTTTAATTACATATTTTATTATTATATTATTATATTTATTACTGTGCAGCAATCAAAAGATTATAATGCACAGGTGTGATCATAAAAGTTACTTAAGTTATTACAAAACTCATTAGGGGTAGAGGAATTAATTACATCAGCAGGGAGTTGGTTCCATAATTTGATGGTTGATGGGAAAAAGGAAAATTTGTATGCATCAATTAGAGTCATTGGTTGGTGATAGTAGCCACTCCTTAAACTTGAAAGTTTGGGGGTAAGATCATCTGTAGGCACAATCAAATATCCATTAATTATTTTGTAAAAAGTACTTAATTTAGCTTGGGTTCTTCTTGCCTGTAACAATGGTAAATTAAGAGAAGACAACATGTTAGTAACACTTGAATATCTTGAAAAGTCATTAAAGCAAAATCTAGCAGCAGTTCTTTGGATTGATTCTAGCTTGTTTATATTCAACAAGGTGTGGGGATCCCAAGCAGACGTAGCATATTCAATGATTGGACGAACCATAACCTTGAAACAATTACATTTAATGTGAGTAGGACATTCACGTAAGTTACGATACAAAAAGTTGTTTACTTGTTTAGCCTTGTTGGTAATCCTTTGGACATGCTCATTCCATGATAGGTTGCTTGAAATTGTTATGCCAAGGTATTTGGTATGAGCAACTTGGGCAATAGGTACAGCTTCAATGCAGTAATTAAAGACAATGGGGTTTTTCTTATTGGTAATTCTCAAGAATTCACATTTGCTGGGGTTAAACTCCATCTGCCAAATACGTGCCCATTGTGCAAGAGCATTTAGGTCTTCTTGTAATGCATGACAATCAGATTCAGATTTAATGTAGGAGTAGAGTAATACATCATCGGCATACAACTTTACTTTAGAGTGTACTCGAGAAGGTAATCATTTATATACAGTAGAAAGAGCAGTGGGGCTAGCACCGTGCCTTGAGGAACTCCCGATGATACTGGGGTTGGATGGCTCTTTTGGTTATCTAGTATGACATATTGTGATCTATCGGTTAAGAAAGATTTAAGCCAAAGTAGTAGTGCTCCATGAATTCCATAATGGTGAAGTTTTTGGAAGAGGCCTGCATGAGGTACCTTGTCAAAAGGCCTTACGGAAATCCAACAGGAAGACATCACATTGACCCTTCTCATTAAGACACTTGGCAAAATCATTAATGGTGGTGATCAGTTGTGATTCACAGCTTCGTTTCTGTCGAAATCCATGTTGCCCATCATATAAAACTTCATGGTACTGTAAGTGTTTGGTAATGCTAGAATATACAATATGTTCTACGATTTTACAGCAAATACAAGTTAGGGATACTGGCCTATAATTGCCTGGATCGGATCTGGCACCTTTTTTAAAAATTGGGACAACTGCTGCTGTTTTCCAAACGCTTGGTAAAACACCTTGGTCTAATGACACTTGAAAGATAACAGTAAGGATTGGTACAATCTCATATGCAACTTCTTGTAGGAAATGTGCTTGAAGGTTATCAGGTCCAGGTGCTTTGTTCACTTTGATGTTAGATAATAGCTGAGCCACACCATCTGAATACACTACAATCTGTGGGATACTAGATAATGTTTCACCACTTAGGTCTGGGATATGAGATGTATCTTCGTGGGTAAACACAGATGAAAAGTAGTCTGCAAGCAAATCTGCCTTTTCCTGTGAGCCAGTATAGGTAGATCCCTGATGTTTCAGCATACTAACTCCTGTGTGATCTAGTTTTTTGCTTTTAATATATGATCATAAACGTTTGGTGACAGCATTACTGTTAGGATCGATGAGATTGGCTACATACTGGTTAAAGCATTTGCGGCATTCATACTGACACTGTCTTTTAATATCCTTATATTTAGCCCAGTCATATTCTGTATTAGTGGCACGGGCATGATTGTAGGCACGTTGCTTTTTACGGGTTAGACACTTGATGTGGCTGTTAATCCAAGGCTGGTGGTGCTTAGTTGAAGAAAGTTTGGTTGGAACCAGGTCCATGCAACTGATGCAAGTATTACAGATGGACATAAAATCATTTCAGAGAATATCAACTGATGTTGAATGTGTACTGATAAAATGTTGACAAAGTGACTGAGCAGTTTGCCTAATAAGATTGAAATCTGTATGGGACCAGAAATAGATAGTTCTTCTGGTAGGTGGTGGCAGGTCTGCTGTTATGGATGAGATGACATGTACTACTTCATGATCACTAATTCCATCAACTACATTGCAGCTTTCTAATAAACCTGGTCTATCAGTTATAAAAATGTCTAAGGTGTTTGAGCCTCGTGTGGGAAAATCTACCATTTGGGAAAGAGCATTATTATCTAAGAAATCCAAAAAAATATTATTCAAATTTAATGAGTTAGAGTGACCTGCAATGCTACCATCGCACCACTTGATATCTGGAAGATTGATATCACCACCAATCCAAAGAGCAGCATTAGGGAAGCTGCTTCTGATATTTGTGAGCTATTGACAAAGATTTTCCAGGTAAAGTTCATCACTTGATGGTGGACGATAGATTCAACAGGCAAGAAGAGTACACTGGTTGTTAAGGTTGATTCGCATACTGTTAATTCACAATTTGTGTCAGTTAGAGTTACTTCATGAGTGATTAAGGTGTCATGACAGGCCAGAAAAACTCCACCATAACCATCATCACGATCTTGGCAGTACACAGTGTGATTTGGTGGAAATATTTCACTGTTTGATATACCAGGGTTTAGCCAGGATTCACATCCAAACACAATATCAGGGTGGTGTGAGTTTAGTAAATTTAAAAAAGATGCCTTTTTGGCTACCACGGATTGACAATTAACCACTAGTGCAGAGAGTTGTGGAGATTGATCAGAGTGATTAGTAGGAGTTAAAGAGGGTAAATCACTTGAGGGGGTAGGGCAGTAATTATCAGTGCAGAGGGGACTCATGTCGGCTTCTGCACTATCTTTCCATTTTTTATCATGTATGAATTTCCTTCTTTATTCATATCTGCTAATTGTTGGTGCAATTCTTTGTGTCGCTTCTGTTCTCCAGGGATAAGGTCAGGTGTAATGAATAATTTTCGTACATATTCTGGGTTGCTTGATGATCTCAATTTGATCTTATTCTTCAGGATGGAGGACTTTTCTTGGGTTGAGCTGAGAGTTAACTTCAATAGACGTGGCTTGTCTGACTTCTTTCCTAGGCGAATAGCATTTGTAATAGATACTTGGGACCCCAGGTAGGTTTGGAATATTGAGCTACATTTCTTAATGTCTTCTTTCTTTCTATTGGCTCTCTCAGAAGCAGTGGGCTCAACCAGGTTATGCAGGATGACATTCAGTTGCCTTTTTTCTTTCTCCCTCTGTTCCACTGCCAAAGATGATGCTAAGCGTACAACTGATTCCTCAGAGATTGCGGTTGGTGAATGTGAAGATGTAGGATCTGTGTTGACAGATGAGGAATTGCTGGCTATTGCCGATGTGATTTCCTTGTGATATCCACCGAGTTGGGATTCAATGTTTTTAATTGCCTCAGAAAGTTTCTTTTCAGTGGATTGGACCTCTTGAAGTTTGCTTTCAACAGACTCCAGCCTAGTATCAACACATACCTGTTCTTCAAAATATTATAAGGCCATAGGCACTTTTTCGAGGCATGTTGAGCAAAAGAACACAATATTACCCACTACATTACTCAAAACACTACACTGATCAGGACTTATCTTGGTGCACACACTGTGCTGACAACTCTCGCACCAACAGCATTCAAATACGTCTTCGGTAGCCTTTTCTGAACAAACAATACAGTTCTCCGGGCTGTTCTTCGACGGCGATTCTGTCCTAGGCCATTTAATTCTGTTCGCAAGCATGGTTTCTCCAATTGATGCCCGGTGTAGAGTTGAAAAAGGACACACAAAACAACAGAAGGGTACGAATACAGCTGGCCTTTTAGGGTACCGTTAGAGTTGACACGGTACCACGTCGTTTAGGTCTGTCTTGAAGTTAAGACGAAGGAGATGTAGTGAAGGTGAAGTTTGAGCTCCCCTAATTTTCGCGTTTTTAAAAAAAAATTAATTTAATTTTTTTTATGTGTGGAATGAATCCACTGGCAGCTGGCATGGAGACTTGAACATAAAAACTTACTTGTAATCTTCTTGTTTATGTGTAAAGTGGCCTCTGGCTCTCCTGCGGTCACTCCACGGACATTCGCTAATCTTCTCCTTCGCGCAATCTGTAATTAAGCAGGGGTGTGGTACTGGAAATTATATAGAATTACACGTATGCAGAGGCGTAGCTAAGGGGGGGCATTTGCCCCCCCATCACTAAATGATTTTTTAAAAACCTTCGTCACAAGTTTACCAGTATTAAACTGACACGCAAATGACTGTAAATTATGTACACTACTACGCGGTATCACCACTGCAGGGGTTGCTAGTGAATGCGCACACACAACATTCAACTCGCTCGTGAATCCATTAAACGAAAATATTAGAGACATACTTCTATATTTAGCCTAGATTATTCGCGTGATAGAACATTTTTGAATCTAAAAAGAGTGACCCGCTTCTCCGCAGCAGGAGTCACAACTCACAAGTGACAAAGGAGACCAGATGACGCTACGAACCTGCTGCCTACGATGTGATAAAGTGTTAGCTAAATAAATGTACCAAGTTTATTTTATCGAATCGATCACACTGGACCTTTGTACGTACGGCAGTGCAGTCTGTTTTTACTTCGTCAGTCAGTCAGGTGGATCAGTCAAGCTTACAAGTTCTGCTAGCAAGACAGGTGGGATTTCGTGCAATACATGGCATTTGAATTTCGCCGAGTGAAGTGAGTGAATACGTCATCCTGTCAGCAGTGTGCTAGGACTGCAGCACAGGCTCTGGCTAACGTAAAGTAACTTGTATTTGCACTAAAGTATTAGCTCTACCGGACTGGATGAATTTGTTGGAGTACAGTTGTGGCACGTGCGATGATGCTCGACGAATATAGCTACCTCGATTGGAAGCAGTCAGTACTGAAATAGTTACGTAGCTAGTTATTTAAGCTGTAATAATACAACACCGTATGTTGGCTAGCCCCCCATTGGGTCATTAGCCTTTTTTTTTTGCAATCATGAATGATTTTGAGTGTTTCGTGGGGGCATGCCTGCCTCTCCATCACCTTCTGGCTAGCTACGCCCCTGCACGTATGGTCAGGTCATTAGCACGAACGGGCGCAACGATTATACGTTTGTGCCTTCGTTCACAGGCGAATCTATCCCCGGTTAGTTCATGTCTCTAGACCTCGTAGTTTTCGAGAACATTAATTATTAATCAATTATTATTTATTTATTTATGACATAATTTTAACCACATTTCGTATTATCTTTAGTACTTGGTTGTATAATTATTAGGCAGCGGTTACTGAACCGAAAGTCGGTTTAATAAGCCGGGCTCGCTATTGAACCGACAGTAAACTTAGACAGAAAAAAGGGTCACAAAATGAAAAAAACAAACCACAAAACTCAACTTGGGCTCGAATCCTGGAACTGTAAGCAGTAGGAACTGTAAGCAGTAGGAACTGTAAGCAGTAGGCTTACCACTGTGCTACCGCTGCTAACTACCCACTACCCCTTAGCTACTTTTCTACCTTATAAACGCTACTCACGTAGTAGTCTCACTATATACAGTATATAAGAAGAATGTAACCTAACGGTGAAGAAGAAACCAAAGCTGAACCCGAGCCTACCCCTAGCGCTAATGTTACTTTTCGCGTCCCCTAAAGTCGAATGCTCGGGGAAACTACTAGACGCGTCCCCTAAAGTCGGACTTGTTTTCAGATCTATGTAATGTTTTATCAGGAATTCTCCAGGGAAGTGTCCTTGGACCCTTACTGTTTGTCATTTTCATCAATGATTTACCTGAACATATTCAATTCGCAATTCCCTTTATCTTTGCAGATGACACCAAGTGTTTATGTGAGATCAGATCTCCTGACGATACTGAGAAATTACAAACAGATATCAACAATGCCTTCAATTGGAGTACTACATCAGAACTATTTTTTAATTATTCCAAATTCATTCATCTTCACTTCTGGGCCAAAGACTCATTAGTCCATTCAATTTATAACATTAATGGACAGCCCATCCCTCATTTACTACACCACAAAGATGTTGGAGTAATATTCACATGTGACTTCAACTGGACGGCCCACTATTCATCTATTTCTGCAAAAGCTTATAAAACACTAGGTCTTATCACGAAAACTTTTAAAACCAATTGCACGGAAGCCAAGAAAAACTTGTACATCTCATTAGTAAGATCCCAACTAATCTACTGCTCACAAATATGGAGGCCGCAATTAATAAAAGACATAACACATACAGCGAAGAGCAACTAAGTATATTTTAAATGACTACACCTCTACCTATAAATCCAGACTGGAACAACTGAACCTCCTTCCACTAATGTACATCTATGAAATAAATGACCTTATGTTCTTAATAAAATCATTGAAATCGCCATCAGACAACTTTGAAATCAGAGACCATATGTGACGGCCTGCGAAAATAGGGCATGTGGGCACAAACTACACCCCGTCACTCTACAGGTCGTATCTCAGTACTGGAACAGAATATTTGCATTCTGTAAGTTCATATCAAAACTAGTCTGTACATTTTGTCAAATGAAGCCATATGCGTATTCCGTTTTTTCAATACATTTTGTACGCAAAACATATGTTTTTAAAGCGTAAAGTTTCATTACACCTTACACATTAGACCTTTCCAAAAAAACGGGTGGAATTAACAATTTCTAACCTCCAGCTTTCTTTTGTTCAATACAATTTTATCACAATTCAACTGGGAAGTCACTGCTCTTGCAGGCTGAAGTCCGTTGATTGCAAATAACTCCCATACATTGCATATTGATGATTGCGCATGGCTCATTTATCGCGATGATTCTAAGTCACACATGGGGAAATCCCCATTAAAATGGGTAGCATTATTTAGAGCAGTCTAGCAGCAACAGGTTGGTGTGAAATTTATGTGGATTGCGACAGTATTTGCCAGTGCTCTCGTGGGTTAAACGTTTGTAACAAAAACTCCATATATTTGAATGGACACACGAAATGCCTACTTCCCAGAGAGCTACTTTTCGGATGCTACTCGATGCAACAGGGGTTCTAGTGGACTGAGGTTTGTAGTAATGTATTTTATATCAAGTAGGAAGAGAGATTCTACTGGTAACTCAGAGTCAAATTTTCGTATACGCGTAATTTAATTTTAGCGGTAAACTTGACACAAGTTTTGATATGTGCATCATAACGCCACATAAATGCTTACTAAGAGCTGAAAAGTTCATTGCTATACCATACTTGTACGAAAAGTTATGTACAATGGAAGTTTTGAAAAAGTAGGCAAAAATCATGTGCCCACATTCCCTATTATCGCAGGCCCAGTCACATATGTGACCCAGTCTGACAAAACCGGGCTTATTGCCTATTTAAAAGTATCGAGAAATGCCGGTTTTAAGTATTTAGTGTGTTGTAGCTCGCCAATGGTTGAAGCTAAGTGTACCAAATTTTCACACGTTTTACACCAATTCCTTACCTTCCAGAGCATCCACTGTGCAAGTAGCCAACAACTAAGTTTCCCGCCATTTTAGATAGTTTTTAAACCGAGGTTGACTGTACCAGGCGAGCTGCAAATTGGGTGCGAGGCGGGGGCCCTGGAAGGCGGGAAAGATGGTGTTCAAAAATTGAATAGGAAGGCCAAGAGATGAATTAGGCCAAGTTTTGAGCCAATGAGGTCTCACAACTGGCTAAAATGAAAGGAAACTCACAGCAGAGGTACGTATTCAACACCACAGAGCTGTACAGCCACACACAGTCATTCCCAGGCTGACCAGAGCTCCATTAAGGCCCCACACCTAGGGACCCGCCGATTATGCTCATAATTTTACCTATTATGCTATGCTGCACTGCTCAAAAATTTACCTATTATGCTTAAATTTATGCTCAAAACTTACCTATTATGCTCAAATTATGCCCAATTATTTATGCTTCAGTTCTCATGCTCTGCTAATAATTTCCAGTTTATGGATAATAAGTGGCTGAAGCACAAACCTACTTGACAAAATGCATATATATCACAGAAAAGATCGATATACTCTAATAGAACAGTCAGCTATGTGATTGTTCTATTAGAGTTACTGACTGTTCTATTAGAGTATATCGATCTTTCTGTGATAGCTATTTTTATAAGCAAGAATTCATACTGTTACAAAATATTCTACCTATTATGCTAGCATTATGCTCAATGCTTTCAGGCACCTATTATGCTCATAATTATGCCAGCATAATCGGCGGGTCCTTACCCACACCACACGTACGGATCGCCACTGGGCTTGGGAAATGCAGCCAGCAAAACCAGACCACTCAAGTCTAGCTGACTTTAAATGTGGAATTAGATAGTTTATTTATGCAGCTGTGTGTCCTGGGTGAAAAATCGAATCTGCTGACATGGGCGATAAGACTGGTTTTCTCAGACTGGGTCACATATCAAGACTCACGGTAGTGAGTCGCGAGGCCAAGAAGCACAAAGCGCGCGCCCACAATAATAAACACGCGACCACTGCTGTGAGTCATTTACATGAGAGATCGATTATGCAATCTTTTAAAATCCGCATGGCGAAATCTCAGCCTTACTAAAAGATTCCACCTACGGACGAACAATGCCTGTATGATTTTACGGTACTGGGCTTTGCAGTGTGAGGACTCTGATTTTCCTTTCCCCAAACTGCTGTTGTAATTAATTGTGTTTGTAGTTTAGTTGTAGAGTAGTTTGTATTGTAGCTGTATTTTGTGCTTTTTCCCTTTATATAACACTCACGTAAAGATTCCACCTCGAAACCAGTGGGAATGTAACCTTTGTATAATGAGTAACTACCACACGAAAAGTCAGGCGAATTGTTGGAGTAGTTTGTTCCATCGCCCACCCATTTACAATGCATTAATTAAATTATTTATTCAAATGTGCATTTAAAAAAAATGTGCATCGTTCTTTTTTTTATTTTCTTCGTCATCGCATCCCATTGGGGCGATTTTCTTTCAACCATGAAGTCGTATTGTAAAAAGGCTGCGACTATCAGGGGCTTTTTACACAATGTATCTGTACATTTAATTTCGTTAAAAGTTGTTTGTTAGTTTATGAGATCGCTTCTGTGCTCTTTGAAGATTCAAACTTGCCGCCATGACGTCGAGGTGTGAGGCACCCGCCTCAATTCTCAAACAGCGTGGAAGTGGGCAAGGTCATTAGCCATAGCGAGCTGGCTGCGGGTTTAATTGTGAGTCCAGTCACTGATTAGCACTGTGAAAAAAGAGGAATATAAGATAGCATATCTAATGGCTTAAATTATACACATAGTCTTGCATTATACTAACTATCTTATACTTTAGTATAAACCCCATCTTATATTATGGGAAACAGATTATACTTTAGTTTAATACACATTCTTTTGCTATGGCTTTGTTTACTTAACTAAATGTGATAACTGACTTTTTAGCTTCACCATCTCATTATTCATGGACTTTTGTTTATGCAGACAGCATGTGACTTAAGATTTTTTTACTGTATCGAACAAAGTCATGATGATTTTACAATAAGTACACAGTCTTTTATTAAATCACTATAGCTAGCTTTGTTGTGATAGCTAATTTTGTATGCACACATTTTCATACGGCAAAGCATATAATACCAGAAAAATTAATTATTCAATCAATTCTTTCTAAGAGTCATACAAATCCAGATTTTTTTGCACAGTTAGCACACCTGTAAAAGTTGGTAGTAATGCTTGTGGGGTCAGTGGTGTGCGCATGCGTAGCAGATGCAATTAAGTCGCCATCTTTGTCGCTATTGTTGTATCAGAGCCTGAGATTGTAAATGTGAGACGGTGTATCTCGCGCAGAGAGTGTGCGCGATCGGCGCCATCGTCCAATGACCGCACGATGATAGTTATGGACCACAACTGTACATCCCTGCTGGGTGTAGTGGTGAAGTGGCGGCGTGGTGGCCCAATTCCTACCATGGCAGTGATCAAAAACAGCTCTAGATGAGTAAGTATTAGACTAAAATGATAGCTTGTACGATAGGTTTAGCCGTATTAAATTGTTTATTGTGTATTGTATGACAATGGCCTGTAAATGATTCAACTTTGGTGTTGCTGTGTACGTATTACATATTTTATAACCTGTTATCTCAGCTTATGGCGGATGATGAGTGGACACAGTTCATCAGCCATCAACGGTAAGAGTATGCATGGTCTGCTCTTATGATTTGGTATATTATCTCTTCAGACGTACAGTTTCTTGTCGGACCTCTTATTTCTCCAGGTTGTCAGTGTACGACATCTGCAGTGTTACTTTCCTTCAATGGCAGCTGCTTCCTTTAAAGAATCTGGTAGAGCAACCATTGTAGACAGTTTTGTTCTTTTTTTCACAGAGTTGTTCAACCTCATCTTCTAATTACTTACAGCTGTAAGTGCATTAAGCTTGATTGTGTTTTTATTCATTTTCTTTTCAATAGGGTAGGAATTACAGAATTAGTCTCAGCTCTAGGAGATTCTTATTGCTAACATCTGTAAGTAAGTACACTGAGAGTGTCCAGTATACAATTTATAGTTACCTTCATTTCAGTTTGTGGGAACCGGTCTTATTTCTTCATGTTTTTATCAACAGCTGACGGTTGCTACCTCATGTATGTCTGGCACTGTAAACAAGTTGAGTGCTTTCAAGAACCTGTTCCATCTTGTTTGTCCTTATTTCACTGACCATGATCGTATTGCTAACAAAAGTAAGTTCACTGAGAGTATGCATATTATATTATAGTTAGTCTTGTTTCAATTGTACGTAGTGATTGCAAGATTCTTGGACTTGGTTATCAGTGCATCAGATGCTTCTTGTGAGCTTATGTAACAGACATAAAAATGGCCACGTGGTAGGAGTATTTTTGTGAGTTTTGGGTATGGGTGAATGTCAGACGAAACGTTTTGAATGGTTATATCTCAGCCATACTTATACATTAGCCAAACGAATACGGATTTAACATAAATCAATGCTTGAATGTACTTATTTTAACACTTGATAACCATACCTGCTAGTTACAGCTTGATATCATTGTTCTTGGCTGAGATATGATCGTTCAAAAATCTTCGTCTGATATTAGCCCAACAAAGTCACATACTAAGTGGCCATTTTATGTCTGGTTAGACTCACTGATAACAACTGTAAGTACACCGAATAATCCAGAATATGAATTATGTTTGCCTCCATTTAGGGTTGTGAGACCTGGTCTTATCAGACTTGTCTTAGTTCTACATGGATTGTCAGTCTCAGACTTGGTCTCAGTTTTAGAAGATTGTTACAAACTGTAAGTACAATGATTGTTCAGTATACTCATTATATTTACCATCTTTAATAGAGTTGTGGGACCTAGCCACCGTTCTACATGGTAATACTAGGTTTCCAGACAAGGTCTCGGTTTTATGAGACTCTAATTGTTACAAACTGTAAGTCCAACGATTGTCCAGAATACACATTATATTTACCATCTTTGTATTAGAGCTGTGGGACTATTCTACCAGACAACTAACAGATAGTCACAGAGTTCTACATGGTGATGATAATACAGGTAATTTGTAATGGAACTTGTGAATTGTATTTACTGTCTTACCTGCCGCAGTTGGATAAAGACTGATAAATGACGAAGTTGATTTGATACTGTCATGGCCGGCCAAGGAGACATTGATTTACTAGCTGTACCTATTGTGGTTTTAACATATGTACATAATTAAATTCATTTATAGAAATTATTTAATTAAGGTAGCCACAGATTATAGGAAGGTAAAAAAGTACAGTAGTATAGTAGCCAATATATGGTTGAAATAGCCTTAGTATAGTCTGATAACACACTACACTATATTATTGATTTAATCTCTAATATATGACTGTCTTAAATATATTCAATAAGCTTGTTATAGTAAAGTCCTAATCTAATAATATATGCTGTACTATTTCATTCCAATACTAACATAATAAGACTGTTATAGACCTTATTATTCTGAGCTTTTTTCAGTGTTGTTTTAAATTTGCCACGGTATGCCTCCACTGACTCGTTATAGCGTTAGGCCCCCATGCAGGGCCGTACTGGCATATAGCTGTTTCATACCCACTGTAGTGTTGGGATACAGTTGAAATAATTTACTGCTACATTACCCGTGCACGTCTCTAATCCCGCCCCAGCCATTCAATGCCAGTGAAACTTCAGTGTTCACTAAAAGCCAGCATCAGCGCATCACCTTTCAGTCACAGCACTTGTTAGACCCTCATGCAACCACCCACAATTATAGAAACCCATTAATGATAGCATGAATATACTGTAATAGTAATCGTTTACATTATGATGATCCCAAACAATGACTACAATAGCACAAGAAGCCAGATACACTAGTGTTTGGGTATGAAGTCCACCAAGGGTTCATAATATAGTAGTGGGGTCTTGGTACTACATATTGATTTTTCTTCACCATTTGCATGACTTGTCCATTGACCATAAATTCACCCGCCAACAGTCACAACATCAGTATCCACCCTGCATATACAGAAAGGTACAGTATATGCATGGTCAGGCACAGCTAACTAAAAACATGTAATCATATAGTCAGACTAACATGTCAAATATGTATAGTGTGTGTGTGTGTGTGTAGCATATGTGTGTACATATTGTTATTCAAGCTGAGTATGTGTCTGGACCAGTTCTTCAAATCCAGGACCCTGCCATTGTCCCACGCACTACACATATACACCAACATTCTAATTATACTCACCACATGTTGTAGTTGGACTTCAACCAGTGTATGTTACAAAAGTCTTTATGGTCAGGAGGTCCTACGTATAGGTTCCTTGGGTTGATCAGATTGAGGCAGGTCTTGTATGGGAGGAGACAGCAGATAAAACGGTGTGACTAACACCTATACAACATGAGCATCACATCATTTTATATACATTAAAGTGCGCATCCCACATATATAGCCATTCCCAAGATGCATTATTCAGCGTACTGAAGCTGGTAGCAGTTGATGACCAATTTTGTAATATATTACTTGACTTGTTTTGTGGTTCTCACCTATGCTACATTGTTGACGTAACAATTTTCGTTACTAGGAGACATATAAACTAGGAGGGACTAACAGTTATAGCATAATGGTAAACAAGTTACAACAGCAAGGAAATTTTATAACCAGCAGTGATCTAGTTGATAAAGGTAGAAGGTTTATGATGCAAACTCATTATGCACCTACCAATGTGTTGCCCCACCACCCCCCTTGGATGTAAGTGGGGCTTTACAAGGGGAATTGACGTGAAACTGCTGCCCCACTATGGGGGACAATCATTCATTAAGCACCTAAGTATTTTTTCTACGCTATGTCAAATCCTGAGTAAATCCCCACGTTTCAAACTGGAGCCAATGGGTGGGGATTTGACACAATGGGTTTTCCCTACCATGGGGCATTTAACATTCGGTTGTGCCTACTATAGCCCCATATATGCCCGAAGGGAGGGGTAGTGGGGCAATACATTGATAGATGCATTACAGGGGTAAATAGATTAAGCCTGTACCTTGTGGGCCTAAGCATGTTCCTCTCCTGTTTTGAAAAATAATCTTTTATTGCCTGGCCTTAACTGGAGTTTGCCTGACACCTTCAACAACACAAAAAGTTATCTAAAATGGTTAATTTAGCTTCGACCATTGGCAAACTACAACACTCAACAATTATATCAGAGTATACATAACTCTATATATCTGCCCAGTTACTATATAGTAGTTGTCTAAGATCTGCACATATTATCATCACATCAATCGATTGATGCATAGTAATTATGGTATACTGTATGCATGCATTGAGCTGAGCCCTCAAAAATATTAACTTATTAGTTTTGTAGTATTGACTTACTTGCTAATCATTCAAATGCTGACACATTATTTATAGCCAAAGATTTCACCATACATTAGAGGAAGCCATAAAAGTATATAGCCTTATAGCTTTTTCCGAACTGTTGGTGGAAGCATTTGTCTGCTCTTGACAACTTTGTTGTCATCACCAACCATCTGGTTGGTTGAAATGTTGAGAAAAAAATCTTTCATTTTTAGCTGTTTTCTCACTAGGATTCAGCTCAACTTGTTCGCGGTCTGACCTACACAGCTGCTAGAACAAGCCAGCTGCAAGGATCTGGCCTACAAAAGCATAGATATACAATCCCAGGAAGCTACTATGGCGTGGGGGATTCCTGTCTAAAATTACGACGGTAGTTATATATCCGTTTACAATGACTTATACACGAACTTACTCGGAAATTCGCTGGGAGAATAGGGTTACCATTATTCCACGGAACGGCACGGAACGGAATGGCACATTCCGTGGCATTATTCTCCGGAACGGAACGCCTAAAGTGCCTAGATATATCCTCTAAATCACTTTCAAACACTATACTATGTTACTTTTGTGACAAACAAAACGAGCCTGCTGTTTCTTGTAGCAGCCTTTCGGCTATAATTATGCTAATGTGGGATTTTATCACGTGACCTGCAGCTGTCATCAGGTGACAACACGAGGGAACACAAGATGAAGAAGATGAGTTGGTGACGACGAATGCAAAGAAGTCATTTTGTGGTGAATTCAGTCTTTGCTGTAGTTATAGAAACGGTGCTTATAGCAGGAAGAACCAGAATGGAAGGAAATTCCGACGGCAGAACCAGAGTGGAAAACAACCTGGACGGCAGAACCAGTGTGGTAGACCAGAGCTAAGAAGGACTGAGAATTACATTTTAGGTACTATAGCAGATCTCCGTGATTTGAGAGATTGGGATTCAGAGTTTTATAAACAAAGGCCACTCAGTTGAAAACTGAACTTTTGGCTTGATTTATGAAAGAGAAATTTAGTACTGTTGTATGTTGCAATAAGTATGGCCCTAACACAGAATTTGAAAACTTACGTGAGTGGATAAGAATCTTTTGGGTATCAGTAAAAGTGGTGAGTGTGTGTTTGTTTGACATGTTGTCTCTCAACGGAACAGCCTGACTGCTCCAAACCTAGCTACAATTTTATAATCTTCTTAAATGCAACAACTTTGTAAAGATCAGGCTTTACAGGCTCCTTGAGCCTCCTTACTTGTAAACCTAATACTAATACTAACTTTAGAATGGATTTACCATCAATTGAGCAAAATGAACACTAGTGGTGATAATTTTAGTGACTGAAAGTTAAGTTAAAATTTTATAAAATCTCTTTCATGCTGCATGGGTTTGCTAAGCCTGTGGTGGAGTTACTGAAGTGTTGGTAGCCTGTAGTTGTTTACTAGATAGGAAAAAAAATGGCAAGGCCAACAAAAAAATGTCATTGCTTACTTTCTGGACAAGAATATCATTGATAGTAGCTTTTTGATGCACTGTAGTACCACATTGTGGTGGTGATACACAAACATTTAATGGTAGTACCCATTTTGCCACTTTCTCTCTCAATACTTTTCTTTGACTGCTTGGTTCACACCAATGAAATTATGTAGAACATGCTGACCAGGTTTCTACTCTATTTAGAGATCATTTTAATATGGGCTCTACTACTAACAATTAACCGTACATTTTTATGTTTTAGCGGGAAAAATGATTAATATTTCCTTACTTGTTTTGTAGTTAATATCATTATGTTAACAGTTATTATGTTTGCTCCAACATGCAGATCATCTAGTGTGCAGTGAGGAAGGCTCATCACACAGTGGATCACTCCTTTTGGACAGCTCTCCATCGAGTCAACTTGTCAATGAAGCTTTTAAAAACTTGTTCAAAAGTATACGACTCAGTGAAAAGAAGCAGCATCCTCCTGCAAAATAAAAGACTGCTGATACATACAGAGAATCGTCCAAAAATGAAGACACCCATCCCTGGATTGATGAATTACACTTCATGGATGGGGACAAAGCTGTGGTATTGTCGGGTGATTGGATTAATGTTGCAATTTATCAATGCTAACCAATATAATATTGAACAAGTAGTTCAACCAAAATTTCAAGATGTTGGCTATTGAGTTATTTGATTGTTGAAAGTGCTTTCACTCAAGTTATACATGACAGTAACAGAAATCACTGGGTGACAATTAGTAACTCAACCAGAAAGATGTGTTGGTTTTTGATAGTATGTTTTCTTGTGACAACTAATGCAAATGGCCTGTTTACTGTGCACCAGCAAATCAGAATTTACCCTGAACTTTGTAGATGTTCATAAACAGACTGGAAGTAATGATTGTGGTTTGTTCAGCATTGCATATGCAGTGCTCCTGTGTTTAGGTGAAAACCCTGGCACATTAGTATTTGACTACCCTAAGATGTGTAGCCATCTCTCATCTTGTATTGTTTTTCTCTGTTACCAATCAGAGGCAAAAGAAGAAAAATCTGAAAGTTATATAAACTGAATAAGCGAAGGCTTATATATATATATATAATGCCACGTCAACCTCCAATGACATGCTGTTTGGAGTGTTCAGAATGGTACCATGGGGATGTATGCATTTCTCCAGTTTCGGTTGAAGCACCTTAGGCAAGAATGTACACTGGAGTTGTCAAAGCTGTGTTGAAACTAGTTAGTGTTTAGTAATTGTTACCTTGTAGTCTATCGTTGTACCATTTATTTGCTGTACTGCTTTTAATTTAATTGTGTTAATTTACTGTATATGCTATTACTTTGTCACTTATTTTACTCGATAATGTTGGTGTTATCAACATAGCTGTATTCAAATTTTGCTGTTAACTGGTGTATTCTTAAGAATTTTTTTCACTGTGGCATCGATCTATGTAGCAATGTTAAATTAGACATCGGTTGCTGTATAGCTACGTACATAGTGGAGACTGAGGGACAACTATAAGTTTATTAGTACCTAGACATAGCTATAATACTGCGGCTACTAGTTTTTATGTTATAGCTTTGCAGACCTGATAGCTTTAGATTTAAGATTAGGTACTGGGCAGTCAGCTCAGCTGGTTTGCCCAGGGGGTGAAAACCCCAAATGGTACAATCAAATACATACATACATACATACATACATACATACATACACACACACACATACATACATACATACATACATACATACACACACACATACAATTTGATAATTAATTAGCTACAGTATAGTGAAGGTTAAGTACGTAAATAAATTCATCCAAGTTTCTTGATTCTATTACATTAATTGGCAACTCATTCCAGTCTTTAACAGTTCTAGGATAATAACTATATTTATAGGTTTTGAGGGTTGCTTGTGGCAGGATGAAATGATTGGAGTGATGTTGCCTGATACAAAATTGAGTTCTTTGATAATGTGAGGGGATGGAGATCGGTAGTGTATTATTAATATATTTTATAGAATAGTGTTAATCTTGATGACTGACGGCGTTGTAGAGCTGAATAGAACTTCCCTTATAGATCTAGCCGTTCCAGGACGCCCATGGCCACCAAGTAGCTATAGTTGATGCGCTGGGGGACACGTGTGTCTGCTCTGTTCCGTTCCGGAGAATAATGCCACGGAATATGCCATTCCGTTCCGTGCCGTTCCGTGGAATAATGGTAACCGGAGAATAGTATGATGCATTCAGCGCCTTCATGTCCATTCCGAGGCATAGCTACATTCAGCAGCAACTCGCAGCCGATTCGCCTCCACTTGTTACGCACAGAGACTATATCACCAACCCACCGCTTCAGGAAGAACCATTAAGATGGTAGCCTCGACAAGGGGTAGTCACTCCTATACTTCCGGTAGAAACACTTGCGACCGGGATCAAAATGCAATCAAAGGATCAAAGCCAGAATTTTGTTGCTATCAAGGGATCAAGAAGACAAATCAACGGATGTCAAGAGATCAAGACCTTATAATTGAAATGACGATCAAGACGTAGCCTTGAGGAATTCAGTATATAATTGGAAGCTAGGATTCATACATATTTATTAACTAGGCAGTATTGTTTATGACTAACACTAGTCACTATATAGATAAGTAAGATCTTGTGCTCACACTAGCTATACGCTGCTATGCTTGTACCCTGTACATGGGCACTTGTCTCACGAGATCAGCTAGCTATTATATAATCACGTGACCAGGATTGTAGTGAAGATTTACGCTAAGCGAAAAGACTGTGGTACCGTGGTTATTTAGCGTGAAAACGGTACCTTACAAGGTTGCTATCATCATTATAGTCGCTGTTGTGCTGTCCTCTTTTTCAGACGCTCCTTCGACGTTGAAGAACGCTTGGGTGCGCGTTATCCAGACTAATTTACTCGTGTCTTCATCAACATGTACAGGACTCCCACGGAAACAGGTGGTGTCAAAAGGAAAAGGCCCCAAGATCCTGTTTCACCGGATACGCTACGTGCAGAAGCCGTCAGTAGTAAGTCAGTTGATGTTTGCATTAATTGTAACAAGCGTTGTAACACAACGGGCAAAAGCAGTGAGGCTTTGCAATGTGATCTGTGTTTTTCTTGGGTCCATGCATCTTGTGAAGGTGTCTCTAAAAGTCATTACAAGTCTTTAAATGAAATTTTGGCAGTGAACCAAGAAAACATTTTTTATTTGTGTAAATCCAACCAGTGTCACACCCGTCTCAAACAACTACTAGGCTTCAAAATGTCAACTGCTGCAAATCAAAATCCTGAGGCCGCCAATCTTTCCACCAAGGTTGACGACCTCGCAACCCGCAGTGAAAAGCTAGAAAAGGATCTTGCTGAAATAATGGTCTCAATTAAGGAGCTCAACAAGCCAGTTGCTAAACCTGATTCCAAAGTCAGCCATTCTAACCCAGTTGTTCCCAAAAATCAACTCGCTCCACCTAACTCAGGTTTTACCCCTGACAGAAAGTTAAATGTCGTTGTTTATGGAGTAGAGGAATGTCTTCCCAACACATTTAAGCCAGTGCGTCTACAAAAAGATTTTGACTCAGTGTCACAAATTTTCAGCAGCATAGCTGCCATTGATTCCAGTACTATTATGGACTGTTACCGTCTTGGTAAATACAAAGCCCAGCAGCCTAGACCAAGACCTATTCTTGTGAAACTTCGAAGAACTTTAGATGTCAACTCCATTCTAGCTAACAAAGGCTCCCTGTCATCTCCCCTTATTATCAAGCCTGATCTTTCCCCAGAAGAAAGGGCAAGGGAAGCAGTCCTACTAAAGGAAAGGTGGTCTCTGCTTCAGCAGGGCTACGAAAGGAAAATGATCAAGATACGAAACAACAGTATCTTTGTCAACAACCAACTCTTTGGTCAATTCAAAAACTCTGTCTTCCAGCATTGCACAACCACTACTCCAGTTCCCCAAGGGAATACAGTCAACATTCCACCACCAATAGAGGAACCATTGATTACCCTAGAGTCTCCTGAGACTTCCAGTGGTGCTACCAATAATTCAAATTGACTAGATCGTGTCTGTCTTATGAACGTACGCAGCATTGTCAACAAAATCAATGTTTTTCAGAACTATGTATATTCTAGATCCCTAGATATAGTAGGTATTACTGAGACCTGGTTGTCTGATAAAATCTTTGACAATGAAATACTTCCCAGCATGTACACCATAATTCGTAAAGATCGTGGTTCTCGTGGAGGTGGAGTGATGTTTGCCATAAAATCTTCTAAATCCATTCAAGTGTTATCAACTCCTCCCAGTGTGGAGGTACTCACTGTCTGTGTTGGAGTTACTACTCCAACTGTCTACTGTTTAGCATACATTCCTCCTAACCCCCCTGAGAATTACTGGCAAGAATTTCTAGATTACATTGAATCTCTTAACAACATCTCCAGTAATATTGTTTTGCTAGGTGATTTTAATTGTAGTGACATAAATTGGAGCTCCTTATCTGGCCAATATCCCTTTTCTTCAAAATTTTGTGATGTCATATTTGATCTTAATCTTTCCCAGTTGATAGAAGAACCTACTCATTCTGCTGGCAATACTTTTGACCTTGTTCTGACCAATGTTCCTGAGAATATTTCGAGTTTAATAATTCATAGTGAACTACCCCATCCAATTCCCTCTGATCACTTCCTCATAACCTTTGACTACTCTTCAAACAACAGTGCCAATAACTCTGTTTCCAGAAAAAAATTCAACTTTCCTAAAGGTAACTATGAAGGCCTTTGTAACTTTCTTTACAATTCTGACTTTACATTTTATTACATGTCTGAAGACATCGAACTCATCTGGTCCTACCAGAGTAATCTTGTGAGGGATGCCTTTGAGCACTTTATTCCAACTATTACAGTACGAGATAATAATCAACCTCCATGGTTTAATCCAGATATCAGGCACCATATCAAACGTCTCCGAACTCTCAGACGCAAGTACAATAACAATCCTACTGAGCATAACCATGCCAACCTAGAATACTCTCAAGAGCAACTTCAATTCAAAATAAGTACTGCCAAAAACGTATATGAATGTAATCTTGTATCTGAATTTGCTAATAACAACAATTCCAAAATCTACAAATACATCAGGAACTTCACAAAGTCAGCATCTATTCCATCTACTATGTTTCATGACTCTTCCCCAGTAACCTGTGACAATGAAAAAGCTAATATTTTTAACAACTATTTTTACTCCATTTTTACAAAGACCATACATAATACAGTATCTATTAATAATCATCCCACAGTTCTCTCTAATATTATCATTACTGAAGAAGATGTCTATGATGCTTTAATCAATCTCGACACATCTAAGGCAATGGGTCCAGATGGGATACCCCCGATTGTATTGTTCAAATGTGCCTCAGTACTATGTAAACCACTTCATCATCTTTTTTGCTTGTCTTTGAAGTATGGATACCTACCTTGTGAATGGAAACTCCATAAGATAATTCCTGTTTTTAAATCTGGAGATCACACTCAAGTCAAGAACTACCGTCCAATCTCTTTACTGAGTAACACATCTAAAGTACTAGAAAGAATAATCTATAACAAAATTACTAATCATATTGTATGTCAGATTAATCCAGCTCAGTTTGGTTTCTTACAAAACAGATCAACAGTTCAGCAACTTCTATCTTTTCTATCAAATGCTTTTAATGATTGCAATCAACTTGATGTCATTTACTTAGACATTAGCAAGGCTTTCGACACAGTCTCCCACCCACATCTTCTCACCAAACTTTCGTCCTTTAACATAGGAGGTGAAGTTTGGTTGTGGTTTCAAGCCTACATTACCAATAGAAGACAATATGTATCTATTAACAACAGTAATTCCTGTTTACTTCCGGTAGAATCTGGAGTACCTCAAGGCAGTATATTGGGTCCCCTATTATTTATCATATACATGAATAACATTCCAGATTCAGTGTTCTACAGTAATATCTATTTGTTTGCTGATGACACCAAATGTTTTAAACGTATAATAGTACAAAATGACATGGATCTCTTGCAAAGTGATATCAACTGTCTGTTCAATTGGAGCTCAACAACCCACCTGTCATTTCATCCTTCTAAAAGTTGCCACCTGTCGTTTAACCAGAAATTTCCAACATCTTACACAATAAATGGAACCACTATCAATTCACTTCCAATACACAAGGATCTTGGAGTTTTAATTAGTAATAATCTAGAATGGAGTCCCCATCAAGATTTTGTCCTTACCAAAGCCTACAAAACACTAGGTCTTATCCGAAGAACTTTTAGCCAATCAGTTTCATCCTCAGTGAAAGTCAAACTGTACATCTCACTATTAAGATCTCAAATCATGTATTGCTCACCAGTCTGGCGTCCTCACCTTATGAAGGACATTACTAAGATCGAACAACTACAACGTAGAGCTACTAAATACATCCTCCAAGACTACATCTCTGATTACAAAACACGTTTAACAAAACTCCAACTACTTCCTTTAATGTATATATTAGAAATATCCGACATTATGTTTTTTATTAACAGCATCAAGAGCCCCACCTCAAGTTTTAATATCAATTCCTATGTATCATTTTCAAACAGCGGAACAAGATCCTCTGCTCTAAAACTTAGGCACAATACATCTTTCACCAACAGACAACGTCACTTTTATTTTAATCGTATATGCAGACTATGGAACTCTTTACCAATCATTAACATGAATTTATCAACTTTTACCATCAAAAATCAAATAAAATCGTTCCTTTGGAAACATTTCATTGACAACTTCAACCCCACTGATTCTCACAAACTGCATTATCTATGCCCCTGTGGCTCCTGTATAAACAATTCCTTCATGAACTTTGAACATCTCTAGTCCTGATCACTACAGTCAAGTGATTTTCAACTTGTAACTGCAAATTATGTAATTTATAATTCATGTTAGGTGTAATTTGTAAGTTAAGTGATTATAAGTTTACTTAAAGTGTAATTATAAGTAATGTAGTTTGGGTACTGGCACAGGATGCCAGTATTCCATCAGTGTAACAACTCTTAAGTTATCTATGTCAACATGTCAATTCCCCTGTACATCATTGTTGTTTACACTGTAAAGTTTTTTTTAAAATAAATAAATATATGCGATTATCCTATACCCTGTACCCTATATACGTGACTATATGGGGGTGATAGTTTTGCTGTACCTAAAAAAACGGATTCGTTCATAAACTTTGGAGATTTAACTCTTCCAACATTACACAGTAGCTAGACTCGTGGAGTAGTGGAAACTGAATTGGTGCAGTTGTTCCCAAACATATCTCGGAGGGGCCTCAAATTGAATCTGTGGCACGCAGACGATCTAGCAGAAGATAAGCATAGCTAATCATACAGACACAGTCAGCATGAAAATTGGCTAGCTTAGACAGCTAGCTGTAATCGAATAGCCATTTTACTTGTTTGGTTGTGCCATTCATGTATCTGCTGCATACAGTCATTTAATCAGTCACTGTCGGATTTAGGTTCACGATGTACGTAGCTATCCGAGAGTAGCTATCGTATGGAGTGCCATTTGTCTCAAAACCCCAAAAATTGAGATCTAAACTAAATATCGTCGATATTTACTAAACATCGACGACATTTGCTAAATATCGACGACATTTAGCTAAACATCGACGACATTTGCTAAATATCGACGATTTTTGCTAAACATCGATGATATTTACTAAACATCGATGACATTTACTAAACATCGACGATATTTACTAAACATCGACGACGTTTACTAAACATTGATGACATTTGCTAAACATCGACGATATTTAACAATTCACCTACTTTTGCGTTTTAATTTTCTGCGAATCCTTCAGTATAATAATATTATAGGCGCTTATGCTTGTAAATACTAATTGCTGATTAGCTGCTTGTGACTGTAGATGAACCATCTGTGGTGCTATGCGTGACTCATTATAGGCTTGTTTTCATTCGGATGAGTCCATGACCTTTAATGGAAATAATTGCTGCGCGTTTATTAAGATCAATGTTGCTGTCATTGGCGACGAGAGGAACTGATCTCATCTGTAACTAAGGATGTGAGGTATGAAGTTACCTTTTCAGTTGTAAATGTGACAATTTGTAAACTGCACGTGTTTCACTTTTCATCCCTGGGTGCCAATACTCTCAGTGACAGCATTATTGAATATAATGCTCTCCGCTGTCACTGAGAGTATAATTCGGCTGAGTATAATTATTTAGTTGCATGAATCAAGTAGTGTTTTATTTAGTTGTTTATTAATACTTTACAGGACTGTAATGCACCTATCAATGTAATTCCCGACTACCACTGATACGGGCTAAGGGTAGGGGATGGTGGGGGAATTGATCGCTACATTTCTCCGACATAGTGGGGATCTATCTTCACTAAAGAAATTCACTCGGACAGCAAAGCTGTGTGCTTTCAGGTTAATTAGGAAGGAGTGTCTCGGGTGCTAGCTACTACGTTTGTACTAGAATCCACTCGAACTAACTCATCACTAGACCAACGCCACACAACCGTACAAATCCCCCCCTAGCCCCAGTATTCCCGGGGGTTACAAGTCGAGACTTGGTCGTGGTTTGCATTGCCAGTACGTCCCCAGTAGGTGGGGAATTGTAATTTTCAGTGATGCAAATCCCCACCTTCCCCCACCTCAGTCCATATTAGTGGTAGTCGGGGATTACAATGATAGGTGCATAACAGATCAGTACACAAAATTAAACTAGTAAAATAGCTTGTTGTAATATTCATATGAATCTCAGCAGGCCACAATTTGAGTGCTCTTGCCAGGCCAGTACTTTTTATTTAGTCAAATTTCCCAACCAAACAATATAATATGGACTTGCCTGCAAAGATGAAATTCTGAGATCATTTCAACTTGTCAACTAGCTACACACAAGGGTAGTTCTAGAAATTTGCTGCCTGGTCTCCCAACTCAAAGGTAGAGCAACTTGTTAAGCTTGATTGTCAGTTGTGCATTATTGGTTGCATGCTTTTAATTCACCCTCAAGGAATTTTAATATTGGTAACTTAGATCAAGATACTCTAGTAGAGCAGTCAATATTAAATTACTCTGATAGAATCATCAACATTATAGAGAGGCAACAAGGATAATTGAAGAATTTATTTGCTAGAGTCATCCATGTAATTTATTTTATAGCAGGTACAGTGGAACCTCTCTTATCCAGGTAGTCTGGTATACTGTCCTTATCTCAGAAATATCCGTAACTGGTAAAGTTAACTGTTCTGCAATGTTACTATTGCTACTATACATTTTAGTGGGCAGAAGGGGAAGTCACTACAGAGCATTCGTGGTCACTCCCCTGGGTTGTAAATTTTTTTATCACCTAGCAACCAAGTGGTAGTTAGAATCAACAAGCCACCTAACATGTAAACATCTTATTGTCAATAGACTACAGGCCACATGCTTGTGACTAATTTGGACTGTCTGGGCCTGGATAAAAGAGGTCCAGATAAGGGAGATTTCAAAGTTATTTCACAGGTCCCTTAGTCCTGTAGAGCAATGTGTGAGTCAGAGGCTGTACAGTTGAATTACAAAGTGCAAAATGATTCCAGTTTGTGTCAATGAACGCCTATCTACTGTATCAGTGTGAAAAGTTTAAAGTGAATGAGAATTTTTAATTAATACTTGGAAAGTACTGCTTCTACCTTTTGCTACCCTGTCAGTACTCAGCAGCAGGCTGCTACAATTTTCAAAGTCAATGGCAATAAATCATCACAGTTTTTTCCCAGTTTTAAGAGTAAACAATTTTCAAACATGAGACATATTGTGTGTAAATCAATAGCTGTAATTTCAAACAGCTATAGTACATTTTTTTACATCTGTACAGCAAACTGAAAAACACACATGTGCATTGTGTGATGTCACTAAAGTCTAGCCTCACTATATTATGTTTTTTTGTTTTCTTTCCTTTTTAGTTGTCTCCTGGTATACACTCACAAACTTGATGTGGACATTCTGAAAATCACAAAAGAAACCCAAAACAGTACATTTCTGAGCTCTGATTGTGGATCATCCATAGCGAGTTGATGAGCAACTGCATACTAGGTAGACCTACATACGAAGCAAATACAGTGGAGTAGAATCTTATACTGACACTGCACCATTTAGTAATATGATTAATTCTTTGTTCCACTACTTGTGAAATTGATTGTCACCAAAGATCTGCTGTAGTGATTTCAATGGTTGCATACTTCATACTATTTTAATTAATAAAAGATTAAACATGTTAATGTTTAATATCAGTACAAAATACATAAGTACTGTACACATGTGTAACTCAGTAGTTTCCAAGCACAGATAAGATGTGCTTTATTACAAAAGGCCATCTAAGAATAGATGTAGGGGTGCTCGAACACTTTCTTTTTACTGTGTAGTAACTACAATAGGAAGGTACTGCTATAAGCTACAGGTGCACTTGTATTTTATAAATGCTAACATCTTTTAAAAATTAATGTGCCTGTGCCAATTATGTTGGCATGATTGTATATTAACAGGCTAGCAAAAGCATCAAGTATTATGCCAGCATATAATACAAGATTTTAAAGCAATGTGAATGTAAGAAATACGTGCAGCAAAACATGAACACACTATGCATAATGCTGCATTTGATATCAAATGTACAGTACTCTTATTACAGTTTTTAGCTGATTTGATATACTCTAATAGAGCAGTCACAAAATATATTCTAATAAAACTGTCAGCTCTCAAGCACATTATTTAATTGCATGTGATGGGGCATTTTGAATGTAACAATATCCTCTCAACCAGTCAGTTTGGCTTCCACCAAAAACGTTCTGCTGATCTTCAACTACTATTAACTGTCCATGACTTAGCATCCAGTTTAAATGACAAAGCACAAACTGATTGCATACTGCTGGATTTCAGCAAGGCATTCTACAAGGTTTCCCATAAACTCTTACTGTTAAAGTTAAGGTACTATGGAATTACCAGAGAGACAATTAACTGTATTTGGTCTTTTTTAACCAACCATAAATAGTAAGTTTTTTGTGATGGTTCTATTTCAAAAGCTGTCAACGTTACCAGTGGAGTACCTCAGTGCTCTGTATTGGGCCCCTTACTGTTCATGTTTTTATAAATGACTTTCCCAGCTGTATTAAATCTACTTGTCGCCTAATTTGCAGATGACTGTCTGCTGTATCGTATTAAGACACGTACAGATAGGTATGTTTGGAATAAGAAGGCCATTCACAGTACATTAGTCATCTTGCATACCGTACGCAAGGAAATTTTGACAATAGAAAAAATTAACAAAATTGACGAATCAATTAAATTCATCAAACTTAAGTTCGTCAAATGTCCTTAAAAGTACAGGTTTTGTCTACAATTCAGTTTTTGATTTCGTCAACATTTTATTCATCAAATCTGCTGAAATGTGAATTCATCAAATTTTTCTTGTGTCAAAATTTCCTTGCGTATGGTACAGCAGTGTAGGTAAAGTATACGAAGTGATGCATACACATTTTTAAAATGCTGTATTGATGTCCATATGAAGATAGGCTTGTGTATATATATTTTGTCACAAATATTTATTATAGTATGATAATAGTACATCACTGCACTAACAGGAAACAAATCTAGGTTGGCATATAAAAGTGTAAAAACAAAATACAAGAATGGGGTATGGTATCAATGAGACAGCAACTCATTTGCAGCCATATACATATAGTGCATTTTTGAGCTAGGTTTTGAAAATATGTTAGGTGGTTATTCACTTGGGACAGTCAAGCCCATGAAACAACTAATTTAAATTGCCATGTAATAACACTACATGTAAATGGGTAGTGTCAAGACCAGTATAAACCAAGATTGGAACTGTACTAGATCCCTTCTTCTCCCTACCCAATTGGTCTGGCCACACAAGGCAACCCAACATACACCACGCATGCACAAATTAAAGTATGTAGCTGTCATTGTGCACAAATCCTGTATGCTATAGAGTCTCTAGACCCTCGTTCACGTGAGAGTCTGCCTCTGCCAGACTGAGTTCTGTCATTGGAACATTAAAAAGCGAAAAATGTGCAGTGTACATGCTGTCACATTTACAGCTTTAGAGGCTAACCCCATACCTCGTATCCTCACAGGTAAGTTCCTTCCTCTCAGTCCAACTCGTCGCCAACACAGCAACATTGACCTTAATAGATGCGCAGCATTAAAGGAGGTACGAATGCCTAATGAGTCGCGTAGTACCACAGATGATTCATCTACAGTCACAAGCAGCTAATCGGCAGAAATTATTAGTATTGTACACGCCTATAATATTATTATAGTAAAGGATCCGCAGAAAATTAAAACGCGAAAGCAGCTGAGTTGCTGAATATCGTCGATGTTTAGCAAATGTCATCAATGTTTAGTAAATGTCGTCGATATTTAGTAAATGTCGTCGATATTTAGTAAATGTCATCGATGTTTAGCAAATGTCGTCGATGTTTAGTAAATGTCATCGATGTTTAGCAAATGTCATCGATGTTTAGCAAATGTCGTCGATGTTTAGCAAATGTCGTCGATGTTTAGTAAATGCCGTCGATGTTTAGTAAATATCCACGATATTTGGTTTAGATCTCAATTTTTGGGTTTTTGAGACAAATGGCACCCCATACTATCGAAGGTCTACTCAGCTCCTGTTAAGCAACCATCGCTTCAAGAGCCTTTCAGTTTTCAGTAATCACTATTATTAACTCTTGGTATCTATGATTGCACTGAATCTGCTATATAGCTGTTAGCTATTTGCTCTATTGTGAGGTGCATAGCTAAAACCTATGATATACAGTGTACAGTTATTCATATAGATACATGAGCTGTTTATACTGAGCCTTGGTCTATTCCCTAGCCAAGGGGTCACAAGCTTAGCATTGTAGCTATAGGTGCACATGCAGATTTCAAAATCTTTCTAAGTGTTGATTTTTCACTTCAAAGGATTTTGCGATTATACTCTACCTGGCAGATTTAGCAGATCACTTATAGGAGGAGAACTCCTAAGAAACAAGTTGATGTTGTGCTACTTCTAAAAACCAGGCGCCATGCAGCTAGCTAACTCATCTGGAATAACTATAGACAGTATATACTACTATGAATTAACCAACTATGTATTACTACTTTACAATATGGTAGTTTGGGTTGTGCAATAATATAATTAGCGTAATTCATGAAATATTCGTAATTAATTCAATTACGTTGCTATGTACTGCTAAGGAAGCGTTTGTTAAATAAACCGCTTTTACCAACATATTACGCACAAAACTATCTTCTAAACTGTTTTATAGTGTGACTAACGTGTTTTTTCCCACAAATTCTCTCGACAAAGCCTCAAAGCTGCTCTTCATTTTCGTTCGCGTACGTAAGGGATACGCCCCCTTTCAACTCGAAGCGATAGGCTATTCCTGGCAGTGTACGAGGCCTGCACCGTTGTTTTTCAGTTGCTAAATGCCTGAAAACCTCAAGGGGAAGGTAGTCTGAGGAAAGTCACCACACCCGTATTTCAGTCCGCCGAAAAGAAACCACCTCAGAGCAAAGTTCACCTGTGCAGAAGTTTAATACAGACTTCATTTCACTTTTACTTCTTACGTAAAAGCTGCTTTCACCGTTATTAAACGATTTTGCTCACGTGGGTGCGTACGGACAAACATAGGTAGACAGATACATAGGTACGTAGGTAGATAGGTAGATAGATCCACATAAAAGACTGCTAAGCAAAATTGAATTCTATGGCATTAGAGGCAAAATTTTACAATGGCTAGAGTCTTTCTTGAGCAATCGCTACCAACAAGTTGTCGTAGATGGTTCCTTTTCTAATTATTGTAAAGTCACATCGGGAGTACCACAAGGCTCAGTTTTGGGTCCTACCTTGTTCTTACTGTACATAAATGATATAACTGAGGGTATTAGTAGCCAAATGAAACTCTTTGCAGATGATTGCTTAATATACAAAGTTATTCACAGTTCAACAGACCATCAAACACTCCAACAAGAATTGACAATACTGTCAAAGTGGGCAGATAAATGGCAAATGGCTTTTAACATCAGCAAATGTAAGATAATGCAAATTTATAATCACCATAGCAAAAGTTTATTTTCGTATGTAATGAATGGCACCTCACTGGCAGTTACAGAACAACATTTGTATCTTGGAGTAAAGTTACATCACAGACTTTCATGGAAGCCACATATAGATTACATCTGCAATAAGGCAAACAGAGCTGTTGGTTTTCTGCGACGAAATCTTCAGCATTGTCCTAGCCATCTACGTGAGCTAGCATATAAACAATTTGTCTTGCCTATTTTAGAGTATTGTTCCCCAATATGGGATCCATATCACCAAACCAACATAAATCAAGTAGAGATGGTCCAACATAGAGCTGCTCGTTTTGTCACAGGTCAACCATGGAGACGAAATAATAGAGACAGCATCACTAACATCCTTGAAAACTTGCAATGGCCTACACTACAAGAACGTCGCAAATCAGCTAGACTAGTTTTACTATATAAAGTACTACATGATTTATTAATTATACCGAACTGTTATCTCCCATTTAAATCTACTGTATTACGGACCCGACACTCACACAACTTTAAACTAGTACCTTACCAACCAAGAATTGATGTATATAAATATTCCTTCCTCCCAAGAACTGTACCAGAATGGAATAGATTAGATGATGAGATTATTGAGACTGGCTGTGTTGAAGAATTTAAGCAAAAATTAGCCCCTTCTATGTATATAGTTAAGTAACTTATCGTAATTGTATATATTTTTATAGTTTATTATTGTAATTGTACATATGTATATAATTAAGTAACTTGTCGTAATTGTACATACTTATATAGTTAAGTAACTAATGGAAATTGTACACATGTAATTGCACATCAGCATTATACCCCTGGAGGGTCCTGCTGATTAACAATAAATAATAAATAAAGGTACACACACACTTTTACGGAAACAATTACAGTAAACCAGGCGAAGGCCCACAGCTGGCCTTCGGCCGGCTGTGGGCGTGCGCCTGGTATAAAAACATTAATATAATTGTACCAGTTGTTATATATATATCTAATTCAAAACAGCCAAGCTGTAAAAAAAGAGTGCGGCCCTGAGAAAGGCTATGGTGAAAAAAGATGTGAAATCCAAGGTGGCGGCCAAGAAATGGCTGTGATGGTAGGTTAATGGTAAAAATTTTAATAACAACAATTCAGGTGAATTTGGTGCCGCTTGGTCTTGGCACAAAATTCACCTGAATTGTCGTTATTAAAATTTTTACCATTAACCTACCATCTCAGCCATTTCTTGGCCGCCACCTTGGATTTCACATCTTTTTTCACCATAGCCTTTCTCAGGGCCGCACTCTTTTTTTACAGCTTGGCTGTTTTGGATTAGATTTCACTTCTTTTTGTATTTGTATACCCCAAAGCCGGCCTGTGGCTGGCTTTAGGGCTTTTTAACCTGTCATTTCTTCTTTACTACAGGAAGAAGAAAAGATGAAGCAGGATGATTTCTTTGTAGCTGACCTCTCTGCAAGGTGATCCTTCTAGCTGATCTCTCTACCGGATGACTTGCTTGTAGCTGAACTCTCTACAGGGTGATTTGTTTGTAGCTGAACTCTCTACAAGGTAACTTCTTCTAGCTGATCTTTCTACAGGGTGATTTGTTTGTCTCTGCAGGGCAATTTGTTTGCAGCTGAACTCTCTACATGGTAGATTCTTTGTAGCTGAACTCTCTACAATGTAACTTTTTCTAGCTGAACTCTCTACAGGGTAACTTGTTTCTAGCTGAACTCTCTACAGGGTGATTTATTTGTGGCTGAACTCTCTACAAGGTAACTTCTTCTAGCTGATCTTCTACAGAGTGATTTGTTTGCCTCTACAGGGCAATTTGTTTGCAGCTGAACTCTCTACATGGTAGTTTCTTTGTAGCTGAACTCTCTACAATGTAACTTCTTCTAGCTGAACTCTCTACAGGGTAACTTGTTTCTAGCTGAACTCTCTACAGGGTGATTTGTTTGTAGCTGAACTCTCTATACAAGGTAACTTCTTCTAGCTGATCTTTCTACAGGGTGATTTGTTTGTAACTGAATTCTCTACAGGGCAATTTGTTTGCAGCTGAACTCTCTACATGGTAGTTTCTTTGTAGCTGAACTCTCTACAATGTGACTTCTTCTAGCTGAACTCTCTACAGGGTGACTTGTTTCTAGCTGATCTCTCTACAGTGTAACTTGTTTCTAACTGAACTCTCTACAGGTTGATTTGTTTGTAGCTGAACTCTCTACAATGTACCTTCTTCTAGCTGAACTCTCTACAGGGTGACTTGTTTGTAGTTGAACCCTCTACAGGGTGATTTGTTTGTAGCTGAACTCTCTACAATGTAACTTCTTCTAGCTGAACTCTCTACAGGGTAACTTGTTTCTAGCTGAACTCTCTACAGGGTGATTTGTTTGTAGCTGAACTCTCTACAAGGTAACTTCTTCTAGATGATCTTTCTACAATGTACCTTCTTCTAGCTGAACTCTCTATAGGGTGACTTGTTTGCAGCTGAACTCTCTGCATGGTAGTTTCTTTGTAGCTGAACTCTCTACAATGTAACTTCTTCTAGCTGAACTCTCTACAGTGTGACTTGTTTCTAGCTGAATCCTCTACAGGGTGATTTGTTTGTAGCTAAACTCTCTACAAGGTAACTTCTTCTAGCTGATCTTTCTACAGGGTGATTTGTTTGTAGCTGAATTCTCTACAGGGCAATTTGTTTGCAGCTGAACTCTGTACATGGTAGTTTCTTTGTAGCTGAACTCTCTACAATGTAACTTCTTCTAGCTGAACTCTCTACAGGGTGACTTGTTTCTAGCTGATCTCTCTACAGGGTGACTTGTTTCTAGCTGAACTCTCTACAGGGTGATTTGTTTGTAGCTGAACTCTTTGCATGATTGTTTCTTTGTAACTGAACTCTCTACAATGTGACTTCTTCTAGCTGATCTATCTACAGGATGACTTGTTTCTAACTGAACTCTCTATAGTGTGATCTGTTCATAGCGGAACTTTCTACTGGGTGATTTGTTTGCAGCTAAACTCTTTGCATGATTGTTTCTTTGTAACTGAACTCTCTACAAGGTAACTTCTTCTAGCTGATCTCTCTACAGGGCAATTTGTTTGTAGCTGAATTCTCTACAGGGTGATTTATTTGAGCTGAACTCTCTACATGATGGCTTCTTTGTAGCTGAACTCTCTATTAGGTACCTTCTTCTAGCTGATCTGACTACAGGGTGACTTGTTTGTAGCTGAATTCCCTACAGAATAACTTGCAATGTAATATAACTGTGTAAATTATACATGCAGCTGAATGTTTTATTAGGGTGACTGTTCTATTAGAGTATCTCGATCTCGCATTTGCTGCACGTAGTTGCCTTTCGAATCATAACTCAGTAATTTGTATTCCGATTCTTCTGTACTACTGCAAGAACTTTCTATGATGATTATTCCAGCTACATACTGATTTTCAGTTCATTGCTCTAAGCGGTTTGCCTGGTAGACACGAAAACTAATAGTTTTTTATTCATAAAAATCGATCGCGTAATTTTGACACAGGTTGGGTTTTGTGTCATATCTCCATGGTCTTTATCCCGATTCCTTTCAAACCACAAAAAGGCACTCCTACGATGGTTGCTCTATCTACATATCAATGTTCAACTGATTCCTCCAAGGGGTTTACCCTGTAGGCGTGACAGACCTTCGACCTTATTTTACGCAAATAATCGGTCATAACTCCGTGAATGTTCATCGGATTCCTACCAAAGTTGGTACGGAGATCCGCCTTAATGAGCCCTTTAAGTGTGCCAAATTTCAGCCCAATCCGAGCACGAATTCGTGTTTTATGGCGAATTTTGCCAAGTGTGCGAAATGAAGAAGATGAAGAAGAAAAAAACGAAGAAATTAAAACGAAATTTTGTTCGCTCGTATCTCGGAAATGGCTGGACCGATTTTCTTCAAATTTGGTATGTAGACTCCCCTTTTAAACTGGGCGGCACGTCTCTAGCAAATTTGGTTCCAATCGGATAAGGGATCACAGAGCTACATAGGTGTGAAAATTGCGTTTTCAGCTTTCTTCCTGTTTAATATACTCACGGTGTGGCGCGCCGGCTTCTTGGGCCGACACACTATCGTGTGTCTTGATTATGTGCTGCATGGTGCGTATATGCATGCTGAGTGAATTCATTTTATTTTTCGTTCTGGGCCCAAATAAATACAAAGCAGCAACAACATCTTTGTCTATTTAGCTATAAACTCCTGCAGTTAGGGACCCGCCGATTATGCTCATAATTTTACCTATTATGCTATGCTGCACTGCTCAAAAATTTACCTATTATGCTTAAATTTATGCTTAATACTTACCCATTATGCTCAAATTATGCCCAATTATTTATGCCTCAGTTCTCATGCTCTGTTAATAATTTCCAATTTATAGATAAATAATAAGTGGCTGCAGCACAAACTTACTTGTCAAAGTGCATATCACAGAAAAGATCGATATATTCTAATAGAACAGTCAGCTATATGATTTTTCTATTAGAGTTACTGACTGTTCTATTAGAGTATATCGATCTTTCTGTGATAGCTATTTTGATAAGCAAGAATCCATACTATTACACAAATATTCTACCTATTATGCTAGCATTATGCTCAATGCTTTCAGACACCTATTATGCTCGTAATTATGCCAGCATAATCGGCGGGTCCCTACCTGCAGTACATGTGGGCTATAGCTGTACCCTTTTGAAACCAGGATGGAGAGAAATCAATGAGCGCTGATATCGTATCAATGAGCGCTGGTATCAATGTACTTTTCAATATATATGATGTGGAAATTCTCAAAACATGAAGCTAGCTAATCCATTTCACCCCTTGAGACACTTTAATCAAAGATTTTCTGCATTTTTAGTTCCGTGTTGCCTTCAAGGTGCCTGACTAGTAGAGTTGATAGGGAACGAAGTACCAGCCACATTCTTGCTCATGTAGTATACTTCATCAATTTTGTGTAGGTATATACAATGATTGGTGTAAGCTAAATGAAATATATTCATGAATTTTAACTGCATGGCCATTACTCTTTACCTCAAGTGAAATAAATGTTTACCTATACATAGATCACTATTGAAAGTAATGGAGACCTACAAGAAGCATTGACTTCCTTCATGGAAGCTGCTGAGAACAGCAAACTACCTGAGTACCACACACTACACATTTGAACAGCAATTACAGCAACATTTTCCTTATCCTGGAGATGCAATTCCGTTTGGATACTGTGGTGCGAAATTTCAATGTATTCCTCCCCTGGCTGCACCAGCAGCACTTAATATAGCTCAGAAGACATTAGCAACAAACTTTTATGAGTGCTGAGGAAATTTATTTCCTCAGAAATCATGTTTTATTAAAAATTTGGTTGGCTGTTGCCTTTTGATGTCAACTCTCTACGACAAAGCATACCAGCTGGCTGGACACACCATTATTTTATCAAGGAAACCACTTTACATACTGATAAGATGGAATGGACAAAATTATGTTTATGATGGGCTCAGAGATATACAGAAATGACTAGTTCCTTGTTTTAAAAAAATTGCTAAAAGAAAGTCAGGATCCCATGCGTATTACCTTCTAATTTGACAAGGCTATACATATTGCAGGCATACACTCAATGATTAATTTTCATTTAGAATGCATAACTATGTAAGCGAGGTCATCATATTGGTGTATAGATTGAATGATTTTGCTTGGTTTCACAGATTTCAACATCATTCTGCAAGATTTACCAGAACAGATTTTACAACAGATAAGAAACCTCCTAAAAGTAGGAGGAACAAAACCACAACAACTTATGAATCTGATAAACCACCTAACTGAACTACATTACATATAAAGTTACCTAAAGTTGTGTTTACAGTGCAGCTAGCTAGAAAAAGTCTATACTTCCACTATAACAAGTGTAGATCAATCAAATTCATGAGAGAAACCTCCTAAAAGCAGGAGGGAAACTAGGGATGTGCCGATTTTTCCGGCAAAATTTTTGGAAAACTACGTTGGTAAAAGCAAAGAGCAAAATGCTGGAAAAATAGGTGGAAAATTGGAAAAATGGGCACCAAGGAATGGCAACTTGGCACATTTTGTATGATAAAGGTCGAGATACTCTAATGGAACAGTCACGCATAGTATTAGGACAACATATGCTCATAGGAAATGGTGACTAAAGAACGAGATACTCTAATAGAGCAGTCACTACGTACGAAATATTCTAATAGAGCAGTCACACATACTTGTAAGCTAGAGATACTGCAATTAATTTTTACTGATGCTCAGCAAAATAGAAAAATTTAGAGCAAAATATTGAGCAAAATAGGTAAAAAATAAAAGAATTGCTGGAAAGAAAAATAGGTGGAAAAAAAGCAAAATAGGCTCATCCCTAAGGGAAACCCCCTAAAAGCAGGAGGAACAAAACCACAACAACTTATGAAGCTGATTAACTACCTAACTGAACTATATTATATATAAAGTTACCTAAAGTTGTGTTTACAGTGCAGCTAGCTAGAAAAAGTCTATACTTCCACTCTTAAATAACAAGTGTAGAGCAATCAAATTCATGAGAGAAACCTCCTAAAAGCAGGAGGAACAAAACCACAACAACTTATGAAGCTGATTAACCACCTAACTGAACTACATTACACATAAAGTTACCTGAAATGTGTTAGCAGTGCAGCTAACTATAAAATTTAGTCTATACATACTTCTGCACTTTGAATATCAAGGTAGAGCAATCATTCATGAGAGAAACCTCGGAGAGAAACCTCCTAAAAGCAGGAGAAACAAAACCACAACAATTTATGAAGCTAATACTGAAACAGTCAAACAGTGATGCACAGTGCCTTCACACATTGTTTCCTAGGGTGCAATAGCTAATTATTTATCAGAAATCTATTGTGCATGTGCAGCTGCTATGTACTCAGCTAAATACTTTGACAGAAAAGAACATGATAAGTGCTCAATTTTTTCAAATTTGCATGTCTTGAGAAAATTGTAAAATCAGGACACTCACAGATAAAAATTATACGGCAGTAGTTCATTCACTTTCTTTTCATAGTTGAAACTTTGTGTTGTATGTACAGCATGAGGTCACTATAGGGAGAAAGGTATTAGCTATATGCAGTGCAAAACTGTTCACAAAATAACCCGGACAAAATTATCATGTGTCTATTTGTAGGCAATTACTTTATAGCTATACAATTGAAACAGATAAGTAGCCTGAATGCATTTCGCTGCATTAACAGGCATTTGTCATGACAATGCCATCCTAGTACTCTTTAAATAACCATGTCAAGAGTTGATCTACCTTGCTATCCAAAACATAGACATGCATTTCTGGCATCTGAGCAGGTGGAATAATTATGCTATATTAGCAAACGTACACCTATGTGCTCGTTTTGTTTAAATGGTCTCCCTCCTGCTTTTAACATTTTCTTTATCTGCAGAATAATAATATTATTGAAATTCTTGGTGATAAACAATTCAACCTGTATACCATTATCCCCTTATAGTAAGTGTGCATGCACAGTTCTGAATTATATGCTTTTATGTAATATTGGAATAAGCAATCTATTATTGGTGTTACTACAATCACATCCGAATGTGTCTTAACTCCAGGCACTGCAGGTGATTATATACTTGTCAGTGTATACTTGTCAGTGTATACTTGTCAGTGTGTATGGCATTAGTATAATAAAATCTGTGATGTATTGTTGTATGATGTTATATGATGTAATTGTAATTGCTTTTGACGTGTTGTAAGTTCTGCTGCCATGGCATTGTTGTAGAGTGTAATTTGCTGTTAGTTGTAGTTGCTGTGATTTACCTTGTTGTGATTAAGATTATTAATCTATCTTGTGTGACTTAAATGAGCTCCCCCGAACGTGACAAAATCATCATCCCCAATTGTAAATTATAGGTAAAATAGATACAACTACAATGAAATTAATAGCTCTATAGCTTCATAGATAATGTCACACTTGTTTAAAATTTCGCACATATCACCAAGGCGATCTTGCAGACCTTCAACAGTATAACTGTGACATCCATAGCATGGTATCTGTAGCTTACACTATCATGAGCTGAAGGGCACAAGGAGTATTCTGACCCTATACAAATACTATAAAGGGAACATATACATGCATGGCACACGTGCAATTGCTCTGCTACAGTGTTCATGAGCAAAACTGTACAGGTATACAACTCGGCCAATATAATTATAGCTACACTCAGTAAACAGTAAAGTCAACAAGTGTAGCTATGATATTCTAACGACTGATTCAAGTATATAGAATATGATGCATGTCAATTAATTGGGCTATATAGTAATTATAGGTGTACTGAGATACACAAGTGAGCCTGACCTTTTGCTAGTTGTAATACCGCCTATCTTTAAAATCTCAGTCACTGCAATTGCAGTTTTCTTTTCTAAATGTCCAGGCCAAGAGGTAGAACGCGCCACGGTACGAGGACTGAATTGGTATCGTAGCTTCTTGAACTAAATCTACAAGAGCATGCAGCCTTACTATTCAAATCTGCGTAATCCAGGATAAACGCCGGTATAATTGCAATAAAACACTAGTTCTTCAGACGGGTAAAGCAGAACGTCAGGATGGTCCACTGTCACACAGCGATTACTGAATTGCAGGCTGGTGACGCTGGTCGTGGCTTAATTTGTGGTTAACATCAAGGATCAAGAAAGCGTGGAGCGGAAATCAAAGGATCAAGGCAAGATTTAGAAAGCAATCAAGACATCAAGAAGGTTTTTTAACGATCAAAAGTTTTGATCCCGGTCGCAAGTGTTTCAACCGGAAGTATAGAAGTGACTACCCCTTGCTCGACTTTGTCACTATCTCCGGTTCTTATTTTCACGTGAAACATCACACAATATATCACATGAGTCCTTGAGGGAAATTTGAACGAGTTTTCTCTTAGTAAGTCACTTTTAGTAGCACTTCTATAGGGTTTCCACCGTGAAAAGTCAAAGTCACTATTTCTTAGTAATCATTGTGCACGATTGCTGACAAACGAAAGACAAGTACGAATTCACAAAAAACCGGGAGTAAAACGGTTCATAGTTATGCAACGAAGCCTAATATTTTCAGTCATAAAGTGACGAAATATGGTCACGTGCGTTCTTTGTTTTAATGACAATGAATAAGCTGTAGTAAGCTTGTGAAGCCAAAGGTACGCCATATACGCATACACACATTCTTATGAACTTTTATAGAGGTATATATGACGTACCTTTTTCTTGACAAGCTTAATACTACTCATTTAAACAAAGAACGCACGTGACCATATTTCGTCACTTTACGACTGAAAATATTAGGCTTGGTTACATAACTATGAACCATTTTACTCCCGGTATTTTTGTGAATTCGTACTTGTCTTCTGTTTATCAACAATCTTGCACAGTGATTACTAAGAAATGATGACTTCAACTTTTCACGGTGGAAACCCTAACTTCTAAACACTGAACTTGAAGCTTTTGCTACTGATTTAGCTAGCTAATCTGATACTGCATGAGGCTGTTATTATGCATGCATGCATGTAGTGTCTCCTATGTAATATAATAGCCAATCTTCAGTAACTGTATGTTCTCCATTCAACAAAAAGTAGTGATATCCTGTGCCAAAAACAGCCCAGCTGTAAAAAAAGGCGAGGCAAAGAATGCACAAGTACATGTTCATGGAGTAACTACAACCAAAAGACATGGTATCAAAATCTGGCCAAGGAAGCATTTAGCTACATGCAGTATAGGCACTTATATGCATTCATTTTCTATATATGCTTCACATTATCACATCCAGCTAGCTGTACATGTGTGCTTGCAATATAAACAATACTACTGAGACGATAAAAGATGATTACACTGCATTGTTACCAAATTAATTTAACTAAAAATTTACAATTGGTTTTTACTTGTCCATCTTTTTATTTTAATATACAGTGCAAAAAGATGGTCAAGTAGAAACCAATTGTAAATTTTTTGTTAAATTAATTTTGGTAACAATGCAGTGTAATCATCTTTTATCGTCTCAGTAGTATTGCTTATATTGCAAGCACACATGTACAGCTAGCTGGATGTGATAATGTGAAGCATATAGAAACTGAATGCATAAAAGTGCCTATACTGCATGTAGCTAAATGCTTTCTTGGCCAGATTTTGATACCATGTCTTTTGGTTGTAGTTACTCTATGAACATGTACTTGTGCATTCTTTGCCTCGCCTTTTTTTACAGCTGAGCTGTTTTTGACACAGGATTACCTTTACCAGTAACTCTACCAGATTAGGGACACATCACAAGCTAATCCAACATCAGCAGTACTGCATCACTTTTATTTCAACAGAATCGTACGACTTTACAACTATCTCCCAGTTATTAACATTTCATTACCAACTAACACTATCAAATGCCAATTAATCCAACACTTATGGACTCTTTTTTCCAATAATTTCAATTCTGATCGAGCCTGCACTTTTCACATCCTTTGTCCATGTCATCGTTGCTCCAGTGTGCCTATCTCCGCTAACTTCAATCTATGCTTCAATGAACTGTAACTATAATTCTGTAGTGAACGGTAACTAAAATTGTTTACTTTTTTTCACCTTGGATGTCAGCACCCGTTGCTGGCATACTTTCAGCATGCAATTTTGATTTTTACTTGCATGCATGCTGTAAAGTTAAATAAATAAATAAATAAATAATGTGTTCCATTGATTTGCATATTACTAATGTTAATGAGATGGGGTGGTAGTTCTTTGGGTCAGATCTTAGGCCTTTCTTGAATATCGAATATACGTGACTATTTGATGTGGATGAGCTTCACACCTGGCCGAATTTAAGATTTCATCATTGCACAACAGAGGTGATTTTGGAGCTTTGTAATTCAAAATCTGGCTATGGGCACGGGTTTTCCACAGACCTTTCTTTGATACAGGTTCTCCAGCATCAAAAATCATTATAAATATACAAATAAAAGTCTATGCCAAATATCTGAATATATTTGGATAGTTTAAGAATTACTTTTATATCAAGCACAAAAAGACTCGGTCACTACTCAGTTTCAAGCATTACAAGCAGTTCCACTCGACCGATAATACCTATTTCGAAGTTGCTATTGTTCCGGCAGACGGACCCGACTTTCACAGGCTATTACTCCGGCATGTCCGCATCAAGTGATCCCTGGATTAAGCGGCTAAGGTAAGTGCGAGTAATTCCGGACAGCGGCTAATTCCGGACACTTAGATCGTTCTCAACAATGGTAGAATCCCTGGACCTATAATTTGGTGTGCTAATGCAGTGTCCTATGGCCTATCTACAAACCAAAATTGAAGCGAAACCGTTATTCCACCTTGAAGTTTGACACGTATTTGTAGCGCAATCACGGGTAGTCTTGTTCAAAAACTTTGAAAATGTTTATCTAACCAGGCAGCCCAAGCTCATATTTTCGATTTTCAAAGATTTATATGAAGGTCATACTCTCGGCTAATTGCATACTAAAAACCATAAGAATCCACCCTGCACAGGCGGAGTGACAGTCGATTTTTCAGCAGCTGCTCGGTTGAAATACAAAGAAAATATCCGCGAATTACATAAACTTTTAAAAATACGCACTGCCGCTTTCTCCCAAAGGGTATAAACTTTCTACTTGATTTATAAGCTGCAGATGAGTGGTACTTTAGCCTCCATACTTCAAAGAAGATTGGTATAACCTGTGGAAGACGCTACTGGCTTGTTATTCGAAGTGTCCGGAATTAGCCGCATGCTGCATTTTTACACGCTGTTAAATTTCGGCTCATAATTCCTCAGCAGTTGATTGTATCGAAACGAAATTTGTACTGCAGATGCACCATGAGATAGGCTTTAAAACGATTCCTAGAGTTTGTCTTAACTCGTTGTGAGTGCAGTGTTAGAGCAATTTTACTAAAGAGTATCCGGAATTACCCACATTTACCTTAATTAATTACGGGCTCACACCATAGATTGTGGCGGAATTCATGGAAGAATCTCGGGAAGAATCAAGAGATACGTCGCTTTTTGGTGTTGGGGATAGGTTTTCCTCTTACAAGGAATTGGAAGAACGGATTAAAGTTTATGAAGAGGCGAATTTTATTCAACTGGGGCATCAGGACAGCAGGACTTTGGAAGATGCGAAGAAAAGAACTCTCAAGGGAGTAGAGAATGCTAACAAGGACCTAAAGTACTATTCTCTCTGTTTGTCGTGTAATTATGGCAGTAAAAAAATACCACCAAAGAAGTACAGGCCAGAGAAAGTAGCAAAGGTTGGTATAACTAGCTACATCGTTCAAATTCTGGTCTAAACTTTGTGTACTGGGATAGCTAAAGCTGGATTAATCATTTTTCCAGGAGGTACTTACACAGCTATACTATGATGTGTGTATCAAATATTGTATTAGCCATTTGGTATTGATCGAACTTTGCATGATTTTAGTGTTTGGTGTGGTGTATGTATGTACGTTGTATGTATGTATGTATGTATGTATGTATGTATGTATGTATGTATGTATGTATGTATGTATGTATGTATGTATGTATGTATGTATGTATGTATGTATGTATGTATGTATGTATGTATGTATGTATGTATGTATGTATGTATGTATGTATGTATGTATGTATGTATGTATGTATGTATGTATGTATGTATGTATGTATGTATGTATGTATGTATGTATGTATGTATGTATGTATGTATGTATGTATGTATGTATGTATGTATGTATGTATGTATGTATGTATGTATGTATGTATGTATGTATGTATGTATGTATGTATGTATGTATGTATGTATGTATGTATGTATGTATGTATGTATGTATGTATGTATGTATGTATGTATGTATGTATGTATGTATGTATGTATGTATGTATGTATGTATGTATGTATGTATGTATGTATGTATGTATGTATGTATGTATGTATGTATGTATGTATGTATGTATGTATGTATGTATGTATGTATGTATGTATGTATGTATGTATGTATGTATGTATGTATGTATGTATGTATGTATGTATGTATGTATGTATGTATGTATGTATGTATGTATGTATGTATGTATGTATGTATGTATGTATGTATGTATGTATGTATGTATGTATGTATGTATGTATGTATGTATGTATGTATGTATGTATGTATGTATGTATGTATGTATGTATGTATGTATGTATGTATGTATGTATGTATGTATGTATGTATGTATGTATGTATGTATGTATGTATGTATGTATGTATGTATGTATGTATGTATGTATGTATGTATGTATGTATGTATGTATGTATGTATGTATGTATGTATGTATGTATGTATGTATGTATGTATGTATGTATGTATGTATGTATGTATGTATGTATGTATGTATGTATGTATGTATGTATGTATGTATGTATGTATGTATGTATGTATGTATGTATGTATGTATGTATGTATGTATGTATGTATGTATGTATGTATGTATGTATGTATGTATGTATGTATGTATGTATGTATGTATGTATGTATGTATGTATGTATGTATGTATGTATGTATGTATGTATGTATGTATGTATGTATGTATGTATGTATGTATGTATGTATGTATGTATGTATGTATGTATGTATGTATGTATGTATGTATGTATGTATGTATGTATGTATGTATGTATGTATGTATGTATGTATGTATGTATGTATGTATGTATGTATGTATGTATGTATGTATGTATGTATGTATGTATGTATGTATGTATGTATGTATGTATGTATGTATGTATGTATGTATGTATGTATGTAATGTATATTTGTGCTGTGTATGTGCACGTGTGTCTGCACAGTATTTAGATTAGAGCTGAGCGATAGTACAACTATCACTATCACGATTGATGGTAACTTTTATATCACGATAACGATAGTATCACGATAGTACTAGCAGTTATCAAAGACACTTAACCTCATGTAAATAGCACATAAATAATCCAATTACATACCACGTATCTGCTTTTTTAACACTTGTTTGGTAAACATTGTGACATATTACAATTGTAATTTTTGTTGTGCATCATCAACTAGACTTGCACAGTTTCCTCAACTTCAATGCTATCATGTTTGCTTCTGTTATCCATGGTTTTTGACTAAGCACAGGCGTGTTTAATATATCGCGATAGTACGATTGTAGACTATCATATCATGATTGTTACTCACTATCATGATAAGCGATAGATCGCAACTATTGCTCAGCTCTAGTTTAAATGTGTGCCTGATATATATTAATGCAACAAATTCCAACTGTTCATGTGTTTGGTGAGATCTAGGGTTTTGTCACGGAAAAAACAATCCAATTGGATTATTTTATGGTAGCCATATTTGGTCAGCCCTGCGGTCATTCCCAATTTTTAAACTGATCTTGCATGAATTTTAATTAGCTTGCCTCTGTGGTTGCTACACTCAATGCAAGACCTAGTAGTGCTGGGTAGTGTTGCACCGATAATCGGTTCAATAATCAGTATCGGCCTATGTTAGCTACTAGCTGATTAATCAGAATCAAAGCCGATATTAATCTCCACTGTGCTGTGTAATATAATGATGTGGGGAAGGCTGGACATAAGTTATTTGGCATTTTAATTAAGTTATGTGTTGATGGTTTAGTAGTGACTACAAACCATGCCTATAATAAACTGTCAGGATCTGACTGACTTTAGCAGTTACCAGAATATGTGACTGGATATGGGAAAACCGGTCTTATTGCCCATGACAGCAGATTTGATGTTCACCAAACTATCAAATTGCACCGTCAAAATCAGCTAGACTTGAGTGGTCCAGCTGCTTTTCCCAAGCACAGTGGTGATCCGTACGTGTGGTCTAGGGCCTTAATGGAGCTCTGGTCAGCATGGGGATGGTTGTATGTGGCTGTACAGCTCCGTGGTGTTGAATAAAGACCTGTGCTGTAAGTTTCCTTTCATTTTGAGACCCGGATGGCCCATAACTTGGCCTATTCATCTCTATGCCTTCTTCTTTAATATTTCTAAACAACATCTTGCCCTCCTATGGGTCCCTGCCTCCCACTCCTTTGGGGCTCATCTAATATAGGTTTAAAAACTAAGCTGTTTGCTACTTGTACAGTGGATGTTCTGGAAGGTAAGGTGTTTGTGTAAAATGTGTGAAAATTTGGTACACCTGACTTCAACTATTGGTGAGCTACAACACTCTAAATACTTTAATCTGGCATTTCTCGATACTTTTAAATAGGCGATAAGACCGGTTATAATGCTTTTATCCACCTATTGGAGCACCTGCTTTATGAAGCAAATCTAGTACTGTATAGTAGGAAAGTTTTGTAGAAAGAAACCATAGTAAATAAACTGCAATTTACATACAGTATTTATTATTATTATTATTGGATGAAGATGTGGCAGATTTAAGTTGCAAAATGTTGTTTGTTTACCAAACACTCCATGGCTCCTATCAAACATTGAATTAGGCCATTGAATTATGAGAATTATTTTTGCTATATACAAAAGCAGAATCGTTTTGTCATCCTTGCTATCCTACAAGTTGAGAAATGTTAGTTCCACAAGTGTTTCAGTATGTTATCAATTGCATACCAAATCCATAATATGAAAAGTAACTACCGTAGATTCCCTAAAATTTCGGCATCTCTAAATATTCGGCACTCCCCGTGCTTTGAACGCAATGTGCTCTAATTTTCGGCAAGCGCAGGAAAGTTTCTAATAATAAGCGTGCTAATTTTTCGGCACTTGGAGTACTAGTTGACGAAGGTCTCTTGAGTACTGAGGATTCCCAGTGATCTCACACAATATGCTACCTCGATGCTGGATGAAGCACCAAGTGTGAAATTGTTCAGGGAACGTACCCAACGATATCATCATGTGACATCACGCCGGCTTAGTACCGCAAAACGATCTTCGTTTCATAACTCTCCTGGCCCCACATCTCCTTGTAACATGATACATCCTCAGATAACGCTTTTTAAAGCCTTGGAACACTTCATGCAGCATCTGGTAGCGAGATTTATTGCGAGATAGTTTAATAATATTAGCTATTGATTGCGGTTTATATTTTTTATTACTTGTTGAAATCCTTAATATTACACCTGGGTGATTGTATTCAAAAGTGATGTAATAAATTGACCATCTCTCCTGGATAATGTAGGCAATCATAGTATATAGCGCTGCGGCCAAGTGAGTGTTGTGGTATCGTCAGTACCGCCTCAAGGCGTTCCTATTGGTCCCTGCAGAAATAAATCCAGAAAGTAAGCAGTAAACGGATCGCAAATAACATAGCCATGAAGCGTGCAGACTGTATTAGGAATAGATCCCTAAAAATTCGACAATAGCACCGAATTGGTACATTTTTTCCTAATTGTTCGGCCAGACACGAACGGAATTAATTTATTTCTGCCGAATTTTTAGGGAATCTACAGTATTCTACAATGAATAAACACTGTGTCAATACCTTACGCAACAGGCTTTTTTAAAAAGCACTTATGAATTTGCCGAATTGAATTTGTCTGTGCATGATATCCCTGGACTTGTCCATTCATCATATTAAACGTTGCCTCCCAGAGTTGAATTTTTCTGGCTTGTGTTTATAAAATACAGCCAGTGGATATATCAGCCACCCACCAAAGAGTATTAGTCTGCTAGGGGAATGGCACACATCAGTTGTATCATGGGGTTTAGTGGTTAACCTAATATGTATACCTAATTATGATGGCCACATTCTGTATTATGTAGTATGATTTTATTGGAGCAGTAATAGAATAATACTTATGTAGTATTGGTAGTGTATTTGATAGGTGTTATATACATTTTCCTATATTTTCCCATATAGTAATACTACGATGGTTTGTAGACCCTGACATAGCTGATGCAGCTTTAAAAGGCCAACTTGTTACAGAAGATGAGGTGGGGGTGCAACCAGAAAGAGTATCACCATCCTGCTTGGATGAAAATGTATGCCTGGCTTCTTGCCAAAAGTACCTCACCAATGATGCCTGGAAGGCAGTGCTTCAAGTGGTAGATGTCATCAAAAAACAGCCAACATATTATTGTGGGAGATGTACTCAAGCCATCTCAGATAGGACACAGTCTTCTATCATGTGTGACTGTTGCTTAACATGGTTCCACTTTGCTTGCGTATGTCTCAAGCAAAGTCCTAAGGCATCTTTTTGGTTTGTAGAACATGCACTGATTCAGCCAAGTCACAAAATTGACAGTTTTGTATGTTTTCAGCTAATGATATACTATATAAGTACATGATCATTATTAAGTGAATTTGCGTACTAATGTTATCATTTCCTATAAGGGCTGTACAAGTTTGTTCAATAGCAACAAGGCTTGACACAATGCAGTGCACATGGGATAGCACTAAGAGGGCTAACACTAGAAAGATAGCATAAAGCGGTAAAAGGTGCCGAAGTTCAACTTGTAAAACTGTTGGTGTCTCCAGGTATACATGCCTTGATCAAGAGTAACAGAAAATCCAGTCCTTTTTTGTTGGTTGAGGGGCTTGACAGGGTCATGATGTTCCACTTGGCTAGGGTACATATAGGGATTGGTATATAGTGTCACAATCAGTTCTTGATAACTAAGGTAGTCAAGGACAATGGGAGAATTACTGCATGACAGCTGAAATTAGGCCAGGCTATCTTGATTACTTGTTTCTAGGCCTGAACCTATTATGCTCAAAATTTTACCTATTATTCTTTCCAGAATTTCTCAAAAAATTCTCCTATTATTCTTTTTGTTATTCTTGTATCCAGCCTATTATTCCATAATTATTCTCATTCAGTATATATCTGGCTAGTCGCCTGGTTTTCAAGATGCTGCTATAAGTAGTTTTGTCCGAATTATTAATAGCCATATATGAAGCATTCCACCTTACACATCATTTTTCTATCCATAATAGTTACAGCAGACTTAAAATAGCTATCTACAGTAATAATTCAAGTGTATTTAATTATTAGTGTATTATAATTAATAATATGCTGTAACTAAGTTAGGTAGATAATAATGTTCAAAGACTTGAAGAAGATACACTGGCATAAGATATATATATATATATATGAGATGTACAAGTTTCAAAATTGCAGATAATCATATGCAGTTAAATCCCTGATGCTGGCTGCAGATTGTTAACATAAAACGATCTGACTGCTCTATTAGAGTATTTGAGCGCTCTATTAGAGTATATCGATCTTTTAGAGGCTTTTCAGCTCCTTTCAGCCAGCACTCCTGTCAGCTTTATATCATTTGTAGTAGCTTAACTCTTTCTTCTAGGTAATCAAGTAGAGACACGCCCCCTAATTCCACTGATTATTCCCGTGGTCGTCCGATTATTCTAAAATTATGCCTGTAACCATCCTATAATTCCGGAATTATTCTCACGAAATTGGTGACCTATTATTCTCAAGATTATGCCGGCATAATAGGTGCAGGCCTACTTGTTTCTCATCCACAGATTTCCATGCAGGCGGGAAGTTATTTAGAACAGAATGTCACTAGCAGCTAGCTCTACTAATAAAAGGGAGCCAGAATGTGTCATAGCTTAGCTGGCTCCTTGAGAGGTATAGCATGTGTGTTCTATGTAGGGATGTGACAGTTATAACATCACTGAAAATTTTAGCTATTCTCATTCCATAAAGCAATTAGGCAGGATTTCAGTGATGTGATGAGTAGCTAGCAAACTACTTTTTTCAACAGGCCAAACTGTACGTTCCTCTGATTGTTCTTCTTCAGCCGGTTACTCCAGCCTCGATCAATAATCTAGGCTGAAACAGCTACAATACTAGTAGACGAGGTCTGGTCCTTGCTGGCCTTCTTCAAGTTCAGATATATACACACGTACGGATATACTGCCTGAGCTCTTCGTACCCTCGTTTTCACAGTCTTCTGCTCAGTTATACCCCGCATTACTTCCTTCAATTCCTTGTAAGTAAAGTTTCCAACAACAAAAGGCGATGTACCAGTATGTCAGTCTTTAACTCTTCAGTCCATAGACAAACAGTTATCTTAAGTGACCACGTGATGACATGCCGGAGCAATAGCCTGTGAGAGTTGCGTCCGGCTGCCGGAACAATAGCAACTTCCTACAGATTTTGTCCAATAAATGAGAAAACATTCGTACAGGTGACTCTTGCAGCTTATGTAGCCAGACGAAAAAGATTTTGCATACTAGAGTCTATGGCCTAGACCTCTCAGACGTCTCGAAGGGAGCAAGTGAAGGGTTATCCCTTCGGTCGAACATCGGAGGCTTACTCTACATGATGTAGTCAGGGCAGGAACCCACGATCCGGCCGGTCCGGCATTGGCCGGACCACTTTTATTATTATTATTATTATTATTAATGGACAAAAATTGCTTGGCAGTACAAGACTGTCAAGCAATTTGGCCTAGACCTCTCAGACTATCATTTGGATGCTTAGATTTAACGCAGCCAAATGCAAAGTAATGCAGATTGGTAACTCTCTTCCTGCATCATACACCATGTACGATGGCACTACAAATATATCTACTGACCTAGAACCGAGCCTAGAACTAGTGAACGAGAAGAAGGACCTTGGAGTGTGGTGCACAAGTGATCTCAAGCCATCTCTACACTGCCAAAAAGCTGCAGTCAAGGCTACTACACAGGTTCTTGGGCTTATTAGGCGATCTTTTAGAATTGACTCTACTGATATGTTTATGTTTCTGTATAAGATGTATGTTCGACCGCATTTGGAATATTGTGTGCAATCTTGGAGTCCGTACTTGGCCAGAGACATCGACACCCTTGAAAAGGTTCAGAGACGTGTAACTAAACACCTTCGCGGATTAGCCCACTTGACTTATGAAAGCCGTCTTGAAATTCTGGATCTCTATTCTCTGTATTGCAGACGTCAAAGGGGTGATATGATTGAAACATATAAGATACTTAAACGACATTATGACTTGGACCCATCTACATTTTTTACTTTAAATACTGCTACCACCAGGGGCCACTCTCTTAAGCTTTTTAAAGAAAGATCAAGATTACTTGTTAGGCAGAACTTTTTTACAAATAGAATAGTCAATCTATGGAACTCCTTACCTGACTTTATCATTTCTGCACCAACAGTTGCAACCTGCATGTATCTGTGCTTTATACTCCCTAATGGAGGTCTGCACAGTATTAATAATAAATAAATAAATAAACCTTCAAGCTGCGCTTGGATAATTTTTGGAAGCAATCTAGATATGGGCACCTTCAAAAGCCTGCGGCCTAGCCTGGCAAGTTAGCTTGCCTTGGCATCTACAAGCCCATTAAATAATAATAATAATAATAATAATAATAATAGCTTGTCCCCGCTGTTATTTGTTCTGGCCTTAATGCCATTATCTGATGTATTAAACAACACTGGCAAAGGGCTTATTTTAGAAAAAGATGGGCTAAAGCTGAATCATTTGTTATACCTTGACGACCTTAAACTATTTGCAAGGACAAAGAATGAATTGGAATCCCTGCTGAATATTGTCCATATATTCAGCACTTCCATTTGCATGTCTTTTGGATTAAACAAGTGTGCCACAGCTTCTGTTGTAAGGGGCAAACTTACTGAAAGCAGCAATATTGCTCTGCCAGATGATGTTACCATAAAAGCTTTAGATGTTTTTGAGTCTTATAAGTACCTAGGAGTGTTTGAAAATAATGTGATTAAGGACTTCAAATCAAGTCAGTAGTCATCACTAACTACAAAAAGAGAGTGAGGAAAACCCTGAAATCTGCCCTAAATGGGAAGAACATCATCATTGCCATCAACACTTGGGCGATCCCATTAGTGCGTTATACTGCAGGAATAGTAAAGTGGACACAGGCTGAAGTGAGAAGTTTGGATGTGTCTACCAGGAAATTGTTAACAATGTACAAGTGCTTCAGTAAAACTGATGATGTCCATAGATTGTATATCCCAAGAAAATTAGGAGGCCGTGGGCTTTTAGCTGTGGAAGAAGTGATGTACCGGGAGAAGTTAAATCTGAGTAAATATTTGGCATCTAACCCTAAACCCTGGCTTCAAAAAGTTTACATTAGCAGTGAGTTTGAGCTTAATGAAACCCCAGATGATTACAAGCACCGTTGTGTTCAGGAAAACCTTGAAATGTGGAAAGACAAACCATTACATGGACAATTCCTTCGTGAAACATTGGACTCTGTTGATATGAATTTTCAATGGAAATGGCTTTCTGCCAGCAATCTTAAAAAGGAAACTGAAGGATTTATATTTGCTTGTCAAGATCAAGCGGTTCCTACTAATTTAATTAAAGTTAGAATTTTTCAGCAGCCTGGCTCTGTTAATTGTCGTCTTTGTGGTTCACAGCAAGAAACTGTCGATCATTTGCTCACAAGTTGCAGTGTCATTGCCCAGTCTTTCTACAAGAAACGGCATGATGCTGTTGCTAAGTTGGTTCATTGGGAGTTGGCAAAAAAAGGTGGCTTTGAAATCAATGACAAGTGGTGGGAACACTGCCCATTGCCCGTTCTTCACAATAATTCAATGAAACTCTTGAGGGACTTTACAGTTCAGACGGATAAACATCTGACACACAACCGGCCTGACATAATATGCCTTGATTTCACAATGAACTGCTGTTTTTTGATTGATGTTGCTATACCAGGAGATAGTAGAATTTCCCAAAAGATTTCTGAAAAACGGCAACGCTATAGTGACCTGAAGATTGAAATTCAGAAAATGTGGTCTGTAAGAGCATCTGTGGCTCCTGTTATCATTGGTTCCCTTGGCTCTGTTCCTGAAGGTTTAAAAGATCAACTACAAACATTACAGATTTATCATACTAACCTCATCCCGAAGATGCAGAAGAGTGTCTTACTGAGTTCCTGTCATATTTTACGTCGGTTTGTGACAGAACATTAAAATCCTAACCTTTTGGCTAAAGTGTGGGATATAACTTATTTTTTACATCTAGTTGTAATTCCAGCATTGCTGTGTGTATATTTAATAATAATAATAATAATAGGCAGCAGGCCTTTGAGAGTGCCCATATCTTGTTGTTCTCCATAAATCATCAAGATTCTTCTTAAACAATGCCACGGTTGGTGCAGAAATAACATCTGCTGGAAGAGAATTCCACAAATTAACTACTCTGTTGGTGAAAAATTATGCCTCACTAGCAGCCGAAATCGAAATTTAAAGAGTTTACGGTGGTGACCTCTGGTGGTATCCGTATTACTCAAAGTGAAAAATGAGGTAGGGTTGATGTCATAGTAACCATTCAATATCTTGTAGGTTTCAATTAGATCTCCCCTTTGACGTCTACAATACAGTGAATATAAACCAAGTCTCTCTAGACGAGTTTCGTATGGTAAATCAAATAAACTAGGTAATAACTTGGTGGCATGTCTCTGTACTTTCTCTAGGAGATCAATATCTTTCGCCAAGCAAGGGCTCCAGACCTGGATGCAATACTCCAAGTGAGGTCTGACATACATTTTGTACAAAAAAGTCAACAAGTCAACAGAAAAGAGTTTGAAGGACCTTCTTAGCAAACCAAGAACTTGCATAGCTTTTGCATAACTTTTCAGCTACTTGAATTTGTAAAAAATCGAGATACTCTAATAGAGCAGTCAGCATCAAAATATACTCTAATAGAACAGTCATCGTGACACTCTAATAGGCATTCAGTATAGAATATAGCTACTGTTTTAATTATACTAGGCTGCTGTGTAAGCCATTACATATCTGATAATTGTCTCAAAGTTCCAGAGAGTCATCTGCAGATGGAATTGTATTGGACTAATCATGCATGTCATGCATTAGCAGTTGTAATCGTATCTCAAAGAACTAAGGAGATTTATTATCATGAAAATAAGACTAGCTACTAACTAGATATGAAATTGAATTAATTGGTATACTGTAACACAAAATTATCATTGATGTTGAAAAGACTTCGCGTGTAAAATAACCTCCAGATGCCATTTCAGAGCATCTATTTTCAAAAATTTCCCTGGGGAGCATGCCCCCAGACGAAAGCTCAGAAGTAGCTTGGCATGCTGTGTGTGCTTAGCACATGCAGTTGAGTATCACATGAAAGCAGATAATCTCTATAATTTAATTTAATTTAAAGATCACAATATTAGATCAATAAAAACTGAATAGTGTGCATGACGGCTATGACCTCCATTGTAGTCCATACATGGCCGGACCACTCAAAATCTCTAGGCTCCGGTCCTGGATGCAGTTGAATATCGTTCCAGGTAAGCTATTTCAGGACATTTTCTGTAGAAGAGGAGGACTAAAGTTCTGCAACTCCAGTGTTTCTAGACGCTACAGTTGATCGATATTTTTGGTTTACGGACCCTTAATTGGCTATGTTTATATTTTTGTACAAGATGTATGTTCGACCGAATTTGGAATATTGCGTGCAATCTTGGAGTCCGTACTTAGCCAGAGACATCGACACCCTTGAAAAGGTTCAGAGACGTGCAGCTAAACACCTTCGCGGATTAGCCCATCTGACTTATGAAAGCCGTCTTGAAACTCTGGATCTCTATTCTCTATATTGCAGACGCCAAAGGGGTGATATGATTGAAACATATAAGATACTTAAAGTTAAACGATATTATGACTTGGACCCATCTACATTTTTTACTTTAAATACTGCTACCACCAGGGGCCATTCTCTTAAGCTTTTAAAAGAAAGATCAAGATTACTTGATAGGCAGAACTTTTGTACGAATAGAATAGTCAATCTATGGAACTCCTTACCCGACATTATCATTTCAGCACCAACAGTTGCAACCTTCAAGCTGCGTTTGGATAATTTTTGGAAGCAATCTAGATATGGGCACCTTCGAAGGCCTTCGGCCTAGCCTGGAAATTTAGTATTGCTTGGGAATTTACGAGCCCATTAAATAATAATAATAATAATAATCTTATATGCATACATGCATGTATGCAAACATACAGAACGTAGCAGTTAGCTAGTGGGAGATGCGTATATAAATTCCTGTCTAGTTTTATACTGTTTGCAGTTGTATCTGAAGCAAATTTAGATCAAGTAATCAGAAAATCAGCTATAAAATGGCTAAAGCAATCTTCGTTGTGATTATGCTGTGTTTTACATATGGCAACTGTCAAGTTGATCCGCAAGCATGTGCTGCTGCGACAAGTGCCGCAACCAACTGTCTAACCATGCTTGCCACTGGCAGTAATACAGTTTGCAGTGGCAATTGCGCAACACTGCTTAGGACCTTATACGAAGACTGTGGATCGGTGCGTTATTTGTGTTGTAAATATTTGTGACCGGATCTGCGAAAACCGGACATAATCGCACTTCTTTCGAATTCCTTCCATTAAAAATTTATAATCTACTAGCCAAGTGTACCCTCTGGTAAAGTTTCAGCCTCTTATGCTAATAAATTTCGGAATTACAGCCCTACAAAGTAGCAAAAACAGAAAAATCGATTTGTACAGCAAGTATATATGGAAAATAAATTACAGGCGCTTACAAAAACGGTTGTAACTTACCAACAAATTGAGGAACGGAGCTGAAATTTCACGGTCTTGTTTACCATGAATAGGGAAATCAATTACTGTTCAAATTCGTCCTTTACTCGCCTTTCTTCACTGCATACAAAGTTGAAATTCAGGAAGAATAAATAAATAAATTAAAATGAAAAATCGATCGCGTACGATCGCTTCAACGGGACGTAAACAAATGCTCATAGTTGCGTATTCTTAGGCCTACTGCAACGAAACAAAGATTTTCCAACTCCTCTAGAGCAGGCGAATAAGATAATATCTAGGTTTTTATTGTTAATTCCTTCTTTCACTAAGAAAGAGGCGTTCTAAAAATTTACGGATTTTTTCAATAATCCACAATGAAGTTGCTATAGTTCCGGCAGCGGGAAATATTTTGTCAGTGCTATTGTTCAGACAGTCCACTAGATTTCTCACTCAACTTTAGGGGGCGCGAAAAGTAGTTTATAGTGTTAGGGTCGGGTTAGTTTCTTCTTCACCTTCAATATATGTGACCGCCTCAGTAAAAACCCGACTTGTTGACACAAGCATGCGTATTGAGAAAATTGAAATTTAAAAATAATTCCTAAAATTACGCATGCTACAAAAAAAATTACGCAAGTTTTTATCGGGCCAGTACTCAAAGAAGGAAGATTCAAATCGATTAAAACTATATACCATCTTATTTGCCTGTTCATGAAGAGTTCGAAAATCTTTGTTTCCTTTCTCTAGCTTCAACAGTATGTGTGTCACGTGCGTTTGTTTACGATGCGGTAAACGTATACAAGATTGTCATCGTTTCTTCTACGAAACCGCCTTCATATCCATTTGCGCAAGTATCTACAGGGCTAATACTATACCTTAGCTGATGTGCTGATCCAAGGTGAACGTTTTAAGCTAAATTGCAACGTTGTAGACTAATCCAAAGGGAAGTTATGGCTGCGAATGTAAGCGCCTGTAGTTTATTTTTAGTATAGTAGCTGGACAAATGAAAAAAGTACAAATCGATTAGGCCACTCAAAATAAATTTTCTGTTTCCCGTCCACCGCCCGCATCTGGTTACTGCCAGCTCTAAATATTCCATTATTCCGTATTCTTCCATTATTTCCGGTTATTCTTGCATACTGATAGGCTCAGTAACAGCTATCTTGAAACAGTGTCAGCTCAAGTGTCAACAGTGCTATCAAGTCAGCACAAACTTCACGTTTGTGTTATTTTTGCAACTTACAAAGGAAGGAACAAACTTAAACATGCTTTTATGCAGCCTTTTTGGCTATGCCAGGCAAATAATGGCTTGAAAAGCTAGCCAACCTTATAATAAAATAATGGAAATGGACCGCCCGCCCGCATGCAAATATGCCAGAGTCTAGGACGGGAAACAGAGAATTTATTTGGAGTGGCCTTACCTTGCTCTTCCTACTGTCTATCGCTATAATTCCAAAACTACACACCAAAGAAGGCTGAAATTTTGGTGGTCCATTCCTTGGACACTGCTGACATTGCTGAATGAATAAAAAATATTTTTTAATTGTGTGAACAAGTCGGGTTTTTGCTGAGACGGTCACATATATTATATAGAAGTTACTCGACTCGGAGACATATAAGGTAGAAACTAAGGGAAGTGGGTAGCTGGGAGCTATACGTAGCACAATGTCAATGGTTACGACACTGGGCTCAACCACCGGAGGTCCCTGGTTCGATTTCTGCTCAAGGAATTTTGTTTCTTTTTTTTCGTTTGAGGACCTTTATTGTCTAAGTTTTATTTTTTATTCACGTGATTGTCGGATAATAGCAATAGCCAATACACAAATATTTGAGAATTTTACCCATTGCTTTATACTGTAAATTTAAGCTTGCGCGAATATGTCCGGTTTTAGCAGATTGGGTCACATTTTATCTTTGTAGTAACGGCTATATTAATTGGACAATGCTAGTTAGGTGCCTTAACATTGATAGCTATAGTGCATTATAATAATGGTAGCTATAGCCAAAAGGGCTGATAGTTTATTTTCTCTTTTTACAAGGAATAATAGTCAATAAATAAAAGAAAAAGAAAGTCTTCATGTCAAACTGGGCAAAGAGGCGAACTCTGCCCAATCCTGCGTTGATGCATGGAATCGTTTCCATTACAGATGCAGCATTACCACGTTGAACATCGATAGCAATCTTCTGAATCAAAAATTAGGTGGCCCTATTATCACCAGACTGTTTCATTATCCGGGAACCTATCTGCCTTACTAATGAAACGTGCACATTAGTACCGGGTCGGGTCACGAGAACCTATCTGCCTTACTAATGAAACGTGCACATTAGCGCCTGGTCGGGTCACGAGTTATCCGGGTCAAACCCGCTTTTAAAATTATCCGGATATTATTATTATTAATTTATTATGCACGAGCCTCAAAATGAGGGTGTGTGTGCATATAAAGTACATCTATAAAATATCTACAGTCTAATAGTATTAAGTTTACTAATAAAGTTGTTCAAGTCAGTTATTGAATAGAAATCACAGGGTAATAAGTTCCATAGTCTGATTGAGGTTGGGAGGAAAGAATGATAGTAACAATTCAATCTTGCAGGTAGACTGATAAATCTCTTTAGATGACTCCATGTACCTGATGTTATTGGATGGATATGTTGTGAGAAATTAATAGAAATTAGATTGTTTATTTTTTCCCCAGGATAGACGGACTGCCCTTGCCACCACCCCCAGCACTAGGTGTTAAAGTGCTGGACAGCTGGAAATACCAGCAATCAAACAAGGCCGCCAGACTCCAAGCGACCCTCGGAGTAGGCCAGATCAATATTAGTGGTTGATGGACGGCCAACTGAAGAGCGATGACCCCTCAAACACATCACTGCGGATCTTAACAATGAAAAGCAAAGCCTACATCGCAGCCAGAATAAGCATTTGCTGTAATTAATGCTACGCTTCTCAGCCAACATTGAAGCAAGCTTCCTGAAAACCGTTGTAGCAGTGGGCCCCATGCCACCAGTAACTACAAACACCAATGGTGAAAAGCAAGCTCTCTCAACCTCTCTAACACGCTCATCATATGCCCGTCTTTTTTCACGTTCATGAAGCTGGTAACATCTGGACAATTGGGAGCGAAAATAAGAGCGCGCAAAAGGGTTGAAAACCCTGACATCGAAAAACGCACGCTGCTTATTTCGACCCCAAAAATCCCTGGCAACAACATCAAGACGGGAACCATCTTCACTATTGGCAGTAGCAAATTGCAATGGCTCACCATCAAGAGGCTGGAGAGCAGGCTCAACACCAACATCACTGCACACTTCACTCAACAGACTTGCAGTTAAATCCCTGACTTCATTGTGGCGGATAGATGGAAACCGCCACAGGGACAAGTAAAGGCATGCTCCACACAAAAGGGCTTACCACAAACATACGTCTGAGGCAAGTTAACAGGTTGCCATTCAAATCTTAAACATAGGGCATCATGAAACACGACGCGCCTCGCTCTGATGCAGCTTCAAAGGCACGTCGCAAATTGTGGAGACAGTTGATCACAAAGCAAGTCTGCTTGAGCAGATAGATCATTTCGGCGTGAGACCCGTAAATCAAGCTTGCACTGGTACATTTGCTGATAAACATCTAAGGAACAAGAAGTACATTTTCTTAAAAGATGGTCAACTAGAGGAGCCGCAACACGGCTAGAAGACAAAACGATGAGTTACCAAAATATATATAGCACACGCAGTCTATATAGTTCAACATAAAATTGCATGCATATCCTACAAGCAAAACAAAAATTTAAAAGATTGCAAAATTAATTAAAATATAATTATATAGTTATGCATTTGTACCGTTAAAATTATAATTATAACTATATTGTATTGTATTTATTACTGTGCAGAGCCTCCACCAGGGAGTATGATTAAGGCACAGGAAAATTACAATTTTGCAGACATTTCTACCATTATAATTTGACAGCCTGTTTGTGTGATGATTTTTGCTTAGCAGTACACTAGAAGGACCTATACAAATCATTACATGTACAACATTTACAGTTACAGGTATAGCTAATTAACCAAAAGTGTGTGTTGTGCCATTTAGTAGTGCAAGGTGGCCAATTCATACCAATATTTCTTTTTGAAATGCCCCTGCAGCTATATAGAATCATTATTGTAGTGAATTGAAACTCTAGCAGCATAATTATTCTTATTACATAATCTTGTCTATAAATATTGCCTCTGTGTATTAGGCTTGCGCCTATTATGCCGGCATAATCTTGAGAATAATAGGTCACCAATTTCGTGAGAATAATTCCGGAATTATAGGATGGCTACAGGCATAATTTTAGAATAATCGGACGACCACGGGAATAATCGGTGGAATTGGAGGGCGTGTCTCTTCTTGATTACCTAGAAGAAAGAGTTAAGCTACTACAAATGATATAAAGCTGACAGGAGTGCTGGCTGAAAGGCCTCTAAAAGATCGATATACTCTAATAGAACGCTCAAATACTCTAATAGAGCAGTCAGATCGTTTCATGTTAACAATCTGCAGCCAGCATCAGGGATTTAACTGCATGATTATCTGCAATCCTGAAACTTGTACATCTTATACCAGTGTATCTTCTTCAAGTCTTTGAGCATTATTATCTACCTAACTTAGCTATACAGTAGTTACAGCATATTATTATAATACACTAATAATTAAGTACACTTGAATTATTACTGTAGATACGTAGCTATTCTAAGTCTGCTGTAACTATTATGGATAGAAAAATGATGTGTACGGTGGAATGCTTCATATATGGCTATTAATAATTCGGACAAAACTACTTATAGCAGCATCTTGAAAACTAAGCGACTAGCCACAGATATATACTGAATGAGAATAATTATGGAATAATAGGCTGGATACAAGAATAACAAAAGGAATAATAGGAGAGTTTTTTGGGAAATTCTTGAAAGAATAATAGGTAAAATTTTGAGCATAATAGGCTCAGGCCTACTGTGTATAGCCATGCACTCATAATGTGGATTCATTTATGGTATGCCCCCAACCAGCAACCTGATACTGCTGAGGTTTCTTTCCAATTGCACTTTTACCCTGATATTTAATTCTTCCTGTTTATGGATTCCGCTTTCTTACTAAAGAGAACAGAATATAGTAGAGAGACTGGAGACTGCTTACATGACTGCTCTATTAAAGTATCTTGATCTTACATGCAAAGAACCCTGCCATTTTTGGTAGGACCCGAGTTTTACTATGCCTAACTCTATGCTTCACCAGTGGTGTCGCAATCAGACGTTGATAAAAATACTAGTGAAATTTTACCTGGATTATACCACTACATAGCTAACCACGTATAGCTATAATGCACACGAAAAATCAATCCATAATCACGTGATCGATTTCTGGTTGAAAACTAATACCATTAGGTGGTCACAACATATTATTGAAACCTAAATAACTTGCTGCAGAAACTAAAACTTGGAGTTATTGCAGCCATGCCTTCCATTTTAGTCTCAGACGCGCTAGAAAGAAATTTCATGCCGCTTAGTTTGATGGAAGGAAAGCTCAGATCCATATGAAACTTGCGCTGTGCATGAAGTGATAACTAAACTATATTGCTGTATAGTGAAGGTTTGTGGGCTTTCCTTCTGTTGATTGCTGGATTGTTCCGAATCCAAAAATATGTGATTTTCGGCAGAGTATCTTCGTACCAAATCCACAGTAGCAAATCGATTTATTTCTGCTGTGGGTTATAATCAGGTATAGACCTGGACTATATATGTGACCCAGTCTGAGAAAACCGGTCTTATCGCCCATATCAGCAGATTCGATTTTTCACCCAGGACACACAGCTACATGAATAAACTATCTAATTCCACACTTAGAATCAGCTAGACTTGAGTGGTCTGGTTTTGCTGGCTGCTTTTCCCAAGCCCAGTGGCGATCCGTACGTGTGGTTTGGGGCCTTAATGGAGCTCTGGTCAGCCTGGGAATGACTGTATGTGGCTGTACAGCTCTGTGGTGTTGAATAAGTACCTCTGCTGTAAATTTCCTTTCATTTTAGCCAGTTTTGATACTTCAATGGCTCAAAACTTGGCCTAATTCATCCCTTGGCCTTCCTATTCAATTTTTGGACACCATCTTGCCCGCCTTCCAGGGCCCCCGCTTCCCACCCAATTTGCAGCACGCCTGATACAGTCAACCTTGGTTTAAAAATTTATCTAAAATGGCGGGAAACTTAGTTGTTGGCTTCTTGTACAGTGGATGCTCTGGAAGGTAAGGAATTGGTGTAAAACGTGTGGAAATTTGGTACACATTGCTTCAACCATTGGCGAGCTACAACACACTAAATACTTAAAACCGGCATTTCTCGATACTTTTAAATAGGCGATAAGCCCGGTGTTGTCAGACTGGGTCACATATGCCAAGTATGGGAAGGAACCCATGCTTCATCCGGAGAGCGCACAATATTTCACGATTTCCAGCACAAAACAATCGCGATTCCCATTGTATGGAGAAAGATAAATAAGTTTTATTGGTACGCAGAAAAATACTTTGATATGCCCTACAGGTTGAAATGATAGGGGAGTAATTTCGTGTTTAATATCGATTTTTTTCATTGCGGACCCTAGCTATGGGAACTATTATGACATAGCTAGACCATACAAAGTTCTTAACTCTAACTGATGCTACCAACACCAGAGGCCATCAAGCTTTTACCAGACTGAATGCTCTATCCAACTTTTGTTTTGGCAGTGGTTACTGAACCGAAAGTCGGTTCAATAAGCCGGGCTCGCTATTGAACCGACAGTAAAACTTAGACAAAAAGGGTCACTAAACGAAAAAAACCACACAAAACTCAACCTGAGCTACAACCCTGGACTACTGGAACTGTAAGCAGTGGGCTTACCGGCTTACCACTGTGCTACCACTGCTAGCTACCCACTTCCCCTCTGTAAGAAGAACGTAACCTAACGGTGAAGAAACTACTAGACGCGAAAATAAAAAACCTTTTGGTTCAGTAACCACTATCTTTTTTTTACTAAATGTATCATTAAGAGCTGGAATAATTTACCTCAGAAAGTAATCTCAGCACATACCATTGCTTCCTTCAAGTTGAAGTTAGACAGCTACTGGTCAAGTTCAGGATATATGACTTAATTTTAGAAAACCAGCGATATCCGAACATTTTGGACAGAGGAATGGATTGGCTAAGTTTAAGCTTTATCAGTTATACAGTGTTGGAATTATTGCACACTGCAAAAACAAGCATCAGATAACCAGCTGGAAGAGAAATGAACCAACCACCTGTAGGGTCAAACAACCTACAAAATGATTGAATTTGCTTGTGAAACTCCAATAAACAATCGTATTTGTGTGCTGAGATATGCTAACTTCATAGACAAACGCTGGAGGTACATAAATTACAAATAATTTCCATATTTCTAATTATTTATAAATGCCAATTATAATAATAATTACCAATGCGGGTGACAAAACTGGATGTGGGCAGGTGACAGGAAACAAGGTATTAACAAATGTTGGGGGAGGTTTACATGATTTTCACATGAATCACATTCCATGCAAATAAATTTTTCAAGCATGCCAACTAACACTATAACCTCTAGCACAATTCTAAACAATGTTTGAAATACTCATGAGTAGCTATTACTAACTTACCACAGCTTACCTTCATACAACTTCGGATAGCATTTGATAAATAAAACTTAGCAATTAGTGTATTTGATACACGAGTTATTCTTGTCAGTTCCAGTATACGTACTTGTATTTACACTTATTGATACTGACAATTAACTAGTAAGATTTTTAGAGCACCACTGGCCTAGTTGGATGTCAAGCTACATTGGTGTGGGCTATGAAGTCATATGATTGGTAGAACCTTTCTCTGTAAATTAGCTATATTTAGCTAAATAGGTCCCAGTTATATTATACAATTGATAATTTTAAAATTTGTGTGGCTGTATGCAATGCTACATTAATAACTGCAATGGTTTTACTATTACTGTATTATGTACAGGACAGTTCAGCATTTGATACTTTGTGTGGCAACAACAACAACAACAACAACAACAACAACAACAACAATGATGCTGCTTGTAGTGCTGCTGCAACTACATTGACTGCAAGTTCAGTGTGCAATAATGCACTTAGCGATGGATCTCGCCAAAATGCATCTGCCCTCTTCTGCAGTACTTCTGGTACATGCTACACATTGGGAAGAGCTGTTAGGACAACTTGCAGAGGTACTTCAGATTCAGTAAGTTTTTGTAACATAATATTAATTGTTTTGTAGTTTAATTGTTTACTTGTTTAGAAAATGTTGTGTGTTTGTGCATGTATATGGACACAGTATTTTTAAAGCATTTAGAAGTGTTATCTTAAAAGTGTGTAAAAATAAAAGTGGGTTGTTTTTTTGCATTATAATATTATATTATCTGTCAGGTGTATGCTGATGTTTTCCATATATAATACCGTTTATACAATCTATAATTTGTAACAAGTGCTTTGCAAAGTAATTAGTAATGCAAGGTACAAAAGCAGGTTTTCATATTATATTGTAATAAACTAGATATATAGTAGAATTTCATGACTCAGAATGAAATATTCCATAGCTGGTTGTATAGCTAGCTAGTTTTTGCATTAAAAAGTTGCCTTATGTTCATAAGTTACTTTGTGTCCACTGTCAGGTAAAGCAAATAAAATCAAAACAAGGTAAACACCTAATTAACTCATCAGAAAGATTTGCATGTGAGCAGGAAGACTTTTCTCTTTATTGAAAAATGCTCCAGAACAGTGGAACAGAAGGTTATCTGTTACCATTAAAGCCTTTCAATATCTCAGGGGCTGAGAAATAAGAGAACAGAGAGGGCAACTGCCCCCCCCCCCTCCACCCACCCAATTTTAATAGTACAACAACTATTGTACCTCTATTTAGTCCCAGCCAATTTAATTTGCTTTGGTTTAGTGGAGTTTGTAATGCAAGAATGGAAAACTACAGTACTGGGAGTGCACGAGATCGAGATACTCTAATAGAGCAGTCACCTAACTACTCTAATAGAACATTCAGCAGAAATTAGAAGTTGGTTTATTCAATCTGCCTCCATTAACAGATGTATCTATATGTATGATTCTATATGAAGTACCTTCATTTACTGATGTATATATCTATATACTGTACTTGCACAATATCTTAATGATAGTCGCTGTTATAAAATTTTAGCTATTCAAGTACACGTTTATCACTGGAATTGCTCTCAGATTCAGTCTCAAAGCACTAAACTTTCAAACGTTCCTATGGGGCATGCCCCAGATACCCTCTAGTATTGGTATGCTTTGCATGATTGATTTTAAAATACTTTGTAACTGACAGCCACTTCACATGCTTTGGAGTATTGTTCACCACCCCTACAACATCTATTACAGATTTTAAAGTAGATTTCTTCCTTCATTGGGCTAATACAAGATAATAATTAACAGCAATTACAATTTTTATCAATAATGAAATTTGGAATGGTGGGGTGAAAAGTGAGTAGGAGAAACAATACAAAGTTTTCCTGGCCTAATATTAATGAATGTGGTATAGGACATCACATGTTTATTATAAATGAAAAAAAATTATAATCAAAACACTCAATAGTGTGTCATGCAAACAGATTCACGACAGGAAAATGTGTATTTTAGAGCATTTTGCAGTTAACTTCCATTCTGATTTAACATGTTCATTTTGTATTGTATGTCCTAAAGACAACCAATCTCCACCAATTTTCACTCTCATTAATTATTTATATTATTGTTGTCATGTAACTGCTTATGCAAACTAGCAGAATTTCCTACATATATTGGTAAACTATCAAGGTATATACAAACTTTCAGTAATGTGCTGGAAATCTGTTTAAATGTCAATGAGTTATAACTAAGGCAAACGCCTACCACATATGCATATATATTAAACATTCATGAGTGTAGCAAGCACATTTCAAGATACTTATTGTAATAGAACCTTATAGCAAATCAACACCTTGCGCTGTCAGCAAAGCTAAATGGAACACAAAGGAAAACACAGGTAAGTCCATGAAACATGCATTGCACGTACTGTAATTTGCCAAAAGGCACCTGTTGGGCTGAAGTGATGTTGAACAGAAAACAAATCAAGCCTGTAGCCTTTGCTGTTATCAAGTTATGCTTGTCTGAAGGCATCAGTCAGTCAGGAAGTCAGTGGAAAATTTTTGCTAAGCAACCTACTGGAAGCATTTCAGTTCATGCTGAAGGCTCGTTATACCTAACCAATACTACCAAGGCACCATTAAGGTATTGTTAGGCTGGTTTTAGGGTGATATATTTGGCCAGAAAAGTCCAAACTTTCATGATCCCTGATATACAGTACTGTCATACTGTATGATGTTTAACATATGTGACTGGGACTGCGAAATGTGGGCACATGATTTGCCTACTTTTTCAGTTTCCGTCCCTCATAACTTTTATACCATTATGGTATGGCAATGCAAGTTTTAGCCCTTAGTAAGCATTTTAATTGGCTTTATGATGCAAGTTACAGATTGAAAACATTCTACTCTGGTACTGAGATATGGTCTGTAGAGTGGCGGGGTGTAGTTTGTGCCCACATGCCCTGTTTTTGCAGGCCCAGTCACATACAGTAAATTTAAGTGTCAAGCTTTGTGATTCCTACTGTTAAGTATGTATTATTGACAAGTTGCTACGTAATTACATTTTCCAAAATAGACCATACGTACTTACCTTGCTATGCTTAACAATCTCTGTGGTGGAGCTGGTGCTGTAAAAGGATTGGGAATCTTCAGTATACTACTGGTGGCTGTGTTTGCAGTGATGTTTTACTAAACTGATTTATATTCTGCTGAGCTACATTAGGAAACTTTAGGATACTATTGTTTTTTTGGTTGCATACAGTTGAAATGTATATTTCATACATAATTTTCTTTTCTGATGATTTAAAATAACAAGGTGGTGGATGTGCTATATAGTTACAGGCTCCTTATCTATGGAAACAGAGACAAAAGAGCAAAAGTACATGCAGATTAGTTTATTACTACTATTACAAAAGGTGTATATACACAATGGAGGGGAAATTTGGGGCAAATATCTAATACAACACTGTTTAAGTGCTATCCATGCATGGGACTGTACAAAGCATGTACAGAGAAGCTGTTTATGGTGCTAGTTTCATTTAAGTTTAGAGAAAGTGTAATGATGCATTCTGCCCACTGTCTTTTTGATTTACCAGGTATCCACAAAAATATTTTCATGAACAATCAAGATATTCTAATAGAACACTCAACAGCTTGGAAGAGTAGAATCATCACAATACTGTGTGCTCAAGTTTGTGGTTACTACTCAATAAGACAACATTGGTATACTGATGATACACCTAGTGTTTAGACAACTGAGACATTATTTGACTCTTACTGTCACCAAACATAGCTAACTAGTGAAGTTTTCTCTTAGACCACCTGCATTAATTTCAGCCTGGTTGTACATGTGCCTCTCCATGTATATTTGTGATTCAGCAGACATAATGTACCTGAGCAACACGCAATGTGTTCAGTGCAATTTTAATACAAGAATAGAGACATACCACATACTGTATTATATCATTGATGGTACAAAAATAAATATAAGCTTTCATCTTTTGTATTCAAGTGATTAAAAAATAAATGTATAGTGCATGGGTCACATACAGAATGTTTATACCACATTAATTCCCATACATTAGACACACCTGAAAATCATTGCCTACTAAATATTTACATCCCTATTATTAACCCTCCATATTGATTACACACTGATTGGTTCTATCTATATCAAAACAGCCAAGCTGTGAATAAAGGATGCAGGGCCAGTCCAGGGTGAAAAAGGTATGAAATCCAAGGTGACAGCCAAGAGATGGTTATGATGGTAGGTTAATGGCAAAATTTTAACAACAATTCAGGCTGAATCCCAATGATTGTCATTATTATAATTTTTGCCATACAGTCAATTTCTTGGCTGCCACCTAGGATTTCATATCTTTTTTACCATGGCTTTTTTAGGGGCCACACCCTTTTTCGCAGTTTGGTTGTTTTGGTATAGATATCACTCTTTGTATTTGTATACTCCAAAGTCAGCCTGGCTGACTTTGGAACTTCTTTCACTTGTCTTTAGGCTTGAATCAATTATGCTTTGAAAATAACCTTTGAGCAGTGCTCAAAACTCCAGTCAAAATTATATTTTCAAAATCAAGATTATGCCCTAAAATAGGCTATTTTATTAGAGTATATCTTAGAGCTGTATTAGAGTAAGTGACTGCTGTTTTAGAGTAAGTGACTGCTTAGTTGTAATTCTATTCAGGCTTCAAAACCATTGAGTCCTGAGCTGTAAAGCTTTAATAGTGAAACTTTCCACAGTAAGTATGCAGCTGAAAACTTCTTTAATTTATGTGGTGCCCAATGTAAATGGTCAGCTATAGGGATTAACCATTACTTATTTGTGACCGAATTTGACAAAACAAGGCTTCCACACACATCCACTTTTATGACTTTGGAGCACCATAAGGAGTATGCCATTGGTTTAAAATTTTGACCTCTTTTTGTATATGTATACCCCAAAGCATAGGCAGCCTTTAGGGCTTTTTAACCTATCATTTTTTTCTTTACCACAGGAAGAAGAAAAGATGAAGCAGGGTGATTTCTTTGTAGCTGAACTGTCTACAAGGTGATCCTTCTAGCTGATCTCTCTACCGGATGACTTGTTTGTAGCTGAACTCTCTACAGGGTGATTTGTTTGTAGCTGAACTCTCTACAAGGTAACTTCTTCTAGCTGATCTTTCTACAGGACGATTTGTTTGTAGCTGAATTCTCTACAGGGTGATTTGTTTGCAGCTGAACTTTCTACATGGTAGTTTCTTTGTAGCTGAACTCTCTACAATGTAACTTCTTATAGCTGAACTCTCTACAGGGTGACTTGTTTCTAGTTGATCTCTCTACAGGGTGACTTGTTTCTAGCTGAACTCTCTACAGGTGATTTGTTTGCAGCTGAACTCTCTTACATGGTGGTGTCTTTGTAGCTGAACTCTCTACAAGGTGACTTCTTCTAGCTGATCTCTCTACAGGATGACTTGTTTCACTGTACCATTACATATCCTTGAAGACAGTAATCGAAAGTCTTTCCGGCATCACCTTTATAATTACTTATGTGTCAAGGAACTTCTTAATCACTGTTTTGTGTTTTGTTGTGTACTTTTTAGTTTGTAGTGTACTGCAGGTATATGTATATGTATGTTTGTTTTTGTAGGCGGACACCTTGTACAGGCTTTGCCTTTTGTGTATGCCTTTCTTTTTGGTAAATTGATAATAATAACTGAACTCTCTACAGGGTGATCTGTTCATAGCGGAACTTTCTACTGGGTGATTTGTTTGCAGCTGAACTCTCTACACGATGGTTTCTTTGTAAGTGAACTCTCTACAAGGTAACTTCTTCCAGCTGATCTCTCTACAGGGAAATTTGTTTGTAGCTGAATTCTCTACAGGGTGATTTGTTTGCAGCTGAACTCTCTACATGATGGTTTCTTTGTAACTGAACTCTCTATTAAGTACCTTCTTCTAGCTGATCTGACTACAGGGTGACTTGTTTGTAGCTGAATTCCCTACAGAATAACTTGTAATGTAATATAATTGAGTAAATTATAAACGCAGCTGAATACTTTATTAGGGTGACTGTTCTATTAGAGTATCTCGATCTCGCATTTGCTACACGTAGTTGCCTTTCGAATCATAACTCAGCGGTTTGTAATCCGATTCTTCTGTACTACTGCAAGGACTTTCTATTATGATTATTCCAGCTAGATACTGATTTTCAGCTCGTTACTCTAAGCAGTTTGCCTGGTAGACACGAAAACTAATAGTTTTTTTCATAAAAATCGATCGCGTAATTTTGACACAGGTTGGGTTTTGTGTCATATCTCCATGGTCTTTATCCCAATTCCTTTCAAACCACAAAAAGGCACTCCTACGATGGTTGCTCCATCTACATATCAATTTTCAACTGATTCTTCCAAGGGGTTTACCCTGTAGGCGTGACAGACCTTCGGCCTTATTTTACGCAAATAATCGGTCATAACTCCGTGAATGTTCATCGGATCCCTATCAAAGTTGGTACGGAGATCCGCCTTAATGAGCCCTTCAAGTGTACCAAATTTCAGCCCAATCCGAGCACGCATTCGTGTTTTATGGCGAATTTTGCAAAGTGTGCGAAATCAGTGGCGGTGTCACAGTGATATATGTTTCCCCGGGTAACGTGTTTCCCGCACACATATCCCTAGGGATCCGTGTTTCCCCGCACACATATCACTAACTCGCTAGCGACCTACAAGTCACAGTGATATGTGTTTCCCCGGGTAATATGTTTCCCCTTTAAAGTCATGTGCAACGTACGTAGTGTTAGCATAGGCGCGCATGCGCTTTTAATAATCATAGCTAGTCATTGCACTTACCTATACTACTAATACTATAATTATACATGTTGATGGAGGAAATCAAGCCATTCACTGGCATTCAACTAGAACTGCTAAACTGTGCTGTGATTTGGCTATGTAGCTATATATAACATCAGTTTAATAAAACAGTAGCTACAAGTACATGTACACAATAAAAATACTATATCTCTAGCTATATAGAGTAAATCATGTGATTGCAGCTACGTATAACTAATCAATGTACAAATTGCTCAATATTATGCTTAGTCTTGTAGCATTCTACACAGAGAAATGTGCTCTTCTTTGCTTCAGCAATGGTGGTGTTTGCACAATGCGCGTGTGTCCAACATTTGCATTGGTCACATTTTATCTGTAGAAAAGAGTTGCAAAAGATCAAGCTGCATAATATATATTTACTTTATACATACCCAGTCACAGTAGTCAAGGTGGCTTAAGCTAATGTCTGAAGCGCCACACATCACACACCTTTCCTTCATATCCACTATAAGATTAAATAGTTATTCATCATGCATGCATGCATGCAAGACTAATGCTGCAATTGCATACCTGAATGGGACAAAATTGTGATTGCAATGTCAATCCTTGCCTGCATAATGTCCATACTGCTGAGTTGTTCAGCAATCTACATAAAGAAAGTAATTGTTAATATATTCGTGTATATAGCTATACCATTAAGCTTTATACGTCTACCTTCAATGAAAAGACTCCACAGTTGAAAGGATCAAATTGTATCTTCTTGCTCAGTTCATGAACTTTAAACTTGTCTATACTAACATCATCAGAAATCATGAAATCGCCCCTTGTCTTGAAATATTTCCTGTGTGTATATATGCACATGTGCATAAAACCATAATCGTATGCCAAATTATTTGCATGCATAAACAATTACCCACTTTAATGTAGCAAAGGTACCACGTAAAGCACGGGATGGTCCAAATGGATCAAAGTAGTAAAAGTGCTTTGATTCCAGGTCAATAGCCTAACAGTGTGTACATCAATACCTAATGTGATTTTATTGCTTAATTAATTAGCTTACAATAAATATCCAATGATTACTATCTTGATTGTAACACCCAACCAGATATTTCTTCTGATGTAAACTTTCCTGTATAAGGTGACATATCACGCATCTTCAACATTGCACACAGGAGTATACTTACCCTGGATAATAGATAAGATCTGTGGCATACAGCTGAGCAGTTTATTATTGTTTTCAGTGTCTGGCTGGGGATGACAAAACAATTGCCATGTATATCTGCTAACAGCCTCAGATATCCATTAATAATCTAAAGAAGTGTTATATGTATAACACAAACAAGACATTTACGTAACAGCGTGTGGTTCTGTAAATAGCTATACATACCTCATCATTTAAGTAACAATTCTGCTTCAGGATGTGAAAGTTCCCATGATGGATGGAGAAATGGTTTATTCTTGCTTTTATCGCATGGCATGGCTGCCCTTTCCAAATGCATTCAAGTTGCTTCTAAAAGATACACAACACAATATCTGTTTTGTATTATATCATTATGTAATACATGTGGTTCTGAGCCTTCTTTATTTGTAATCAGTGTAAGATTACTCAATGGGCGAGTTGTCTTTTGGTCTGTTTTCTAATATATATAGAGAGACAGTAGATTATACAGTTCTGTAAAAAACATAATTATAGTGACACAAAAATACAGTGATTGTACATATACACATAAAGTACCAGCAAGGCTAACATATCCTTCATATGTACTAACCTGTATAGCTGCCTTTACTTTGGAAGTGGTTTTGGACTTTTCAACTTTCACTACATCTTGCTTTGCCTATATATTCACATTAATGCTAGCTATCACACATATAGTTGCACTAACTTTGCCTTAGTGAGCGAGTTGGTTATATACAGCTAGTCTATATAGCTCAAAATACAATAAACGTTATTATTTTTCTTTACTGGCTCATACATGCAGTCAGCGGCGGAAGAAGTAGTTGATATGAGGGGGGACTGGGCTGACCCATGCAGACTTATTTCTATAGTTTGGTAAAGTGAGACCAAAAAAAAAAAAGGTCACAACCAACTGACAAGAGCTTTCCACCTCACCAGCTACCATTTCTAGCTGATAAACTACATCCACCAGTAGTTACAAAACCCGTCTAGTAAAACTAAGGATCCTTCCTCTGATGTACTTGTTCGAGTTACAAGATATATTATTTGCAATCAAATCAATCAAGGTACAATCTAAACAGTTCAATATTCATGATCATATCAACTTCAGCTCAGCTAATACTAGATCCGGCACCAGCAACAAATTGATCATCCCTCATCATTTAAATAACGTATCTAGACATTCTTATTTCCATAGATTACCAACTCTCTGGAATGCCATGCCTATCCTTAACTTGGATCTAACGTTTCCTCTGCTAAAATCAAAACTAAAAACTTTTCTCTGGGATCATTTTATAACTAACTTTGAAGATAACAACAATTGCTCATTACACTATCTCTGTCCTTGCTCAAGATGCCACCAGTCACGTCCACCCACCTCAAACCTGAACTACTTGTAGAATCTGTATGTATGTGTGTATATAAGTAAGTAAGTAGGTAAATAAGTAATGTAATGTAATGTACTTTCGCGGCTGTTGGTACATGTTACCAACAGACCTTTGGTGTGTTTACACCATAAAGCAATAATAATAATAATAATAATAATTACATAGCTCGCTACACACTGACTACTTCATTAGAGTGACTGCTCTATTAGAGTATCTCGATCTTTATCACGGTTTTCAGCCCCACTCCAAGAAAGATAATTTCGGTGTGATATCATTCTGAGCCCCCCCCCCTTTCCGCCGCCTATGCGTGCAGTACACAGTCTCTTCTAAATTGACTGTCACAGTATGGCTGGCTAGTATAATGCTTATATAGTAGCTATATAGCTAGTTATATTATACAGGGTGATATTTTCGTAGCTGAACTCTCTACAGGGTGACTTGTTTCTAGCTAGCTAACTATATACATGTAATAAGCATGGGTGTCTATTAGCTAGATATAGCTATATATCTACTGAATGGTTGGATCGCGTACTCAGTGTTTGCAACTAGCCATAGGGCCTTGGAGTTACTGCACGTTGGCTATAACTTAGTGGGAAACACGGATCCCTGGTGATATATGTGCGGGGAAACACAAATCCCTATAGGGATATGTGTGCGGTGAAATATATTTTAAAAATCGCTACGGGAAACACATATCACTGACAGCTTTTGGTGGGAAACACGGATCCCTAGTGATATGTGTGCGGGGAAACACGGATCCCTAGGGATATGTGTGCGGGAAACACGTTACCCGGGGAAACATATATCACTGTGACAGCGGATCTAGAAATTTTCAGAGGGGGTTTCAGATTGCACTTAATTTCAGCCTACGTAGCTATAAGTCGAAGACCAAAAAAAAAAAGTCACAACCAGCTGTCGAAAGCCGTAATTGTGATCTCAAAGGCTAAGGTATGAAGTTTTTCGCCAGTAGATAGTCCTTCTATAACACACTATAGCTATATAACTCGTGGCGAATTTATGGACCAAAAGCAGACCCGACAAGTTGAAGGCGAGTTTGATATCCAGATGTCTGTACTGATCCGTGAACAACAGGGAAGTGCTTTGGGGGGGTTCTTGAACTCTGGAATGACGAGTAGGGAACTGAATGTGTGATGTATGTCTGTTTTGTGAGATTTCAGTCTATTTCCTGCCTCTGACAGACTGTTTTGTGGTCTGGTGCTTTCATTTACCATTCTCGTCCATTTTGTAGTCTATGTGTGATGTATGTCGGTTTTGTGAGATTTCAGTCTATTTCCTGCCTCTGACAGGCTGTTTTGTGGTCATACATCACACATTCAGCTCCCTGCTCGTCTGTCCAGAGTGCAAGAACTCCCCAAAGCACTTCCCTGTTGTTCACGGATCAGTACAGACGTCTGGGGTGGTTATACAGGCCGCCAGAGAATGGTCCACCAAAAGCAGACCCGACAAGTTGAAGGCGAGTTTGATATGGAAATTGTTAGCCTGATAGTGCAGCAACTTCATGCTGGTGTTATCTCACTTTTGCCTTTTGCGCCCATATGGTTGATTTTGCTAAATATGGTCACAAATATGGACATGTTGCATTGACACTTACGATACTTATATAGAAATGCACAGTAGTAAACTTATACTTGTATGCCATGTATGTAGCTCAAAATCACTGAAAATAAACATTTCGCATACTGCATTTAGCAAACTGATAGTGGAAGAGGCAGGGTCGGATTTAGGGAGGGGCCCCCTTTCCTTTCTAAGTTAGTACTTGGCCAATAAAACCTTAAATCTTCTATGTGTATCAAAAGTAGTGTTGCACCGATAATCGGTTGAAGTATCGGTAACAACCGATATTAGCTAATTTAATTTTACAAGTATTTAAAAAAAAAAATTTTTTTTTAATTCCGGCCCTAATGGCACTCCCATCCTCCCCGATCTCTAGCTAGAAGTTAAACCTAATAAATGACAAAAAGCAGAAGAAAGAAAAAGCAGCTAAACCTACAGAGCCTACACAGGCCTACAAAAACACCGCATGGACCGCCAGCATACACACAGCAAAACCCCCGGACAGGGGCCTTAACAAGAAAGCCCTGCAGACTACTGACACTGCACAAAAAGTAAGATGTCCTGCTTGTGTCAGCATGTAGGAAATTTTTTTAATGATTTCCTTTAGAATTTCCTATTTGAGTTATCATGCAGGAAATGTTTTTGAACATTTTCTGTACAATTTCCTGTTATTGTCACATTGCAGTAAATTGTTTTAACATTTACAAGAAATGTAGATAAAATCAGTATTAAGATTTTCACCACATTCATGACTAGTGCAAATGCAGCTGTAAACTGATCAAATGGATACTGCAGGTTTCTTATGCTTAGCTCAGTGTAATACTGAGCCAAAACTTGGTTCTCAACACAACATAGGCTTTCAACATCATATAACAGAGTGTCTCTACAACAATGTGTAACACTGTAACCCATATTATGCTGCTGCAATAACATTTTAGTGGTATATGAATTGTTATACTAAGGAAGCTCTATTTTACTTTTAAAATTAACTTTACGTTATGCCAGAATTGTATCTAAATTAACTACACCATATTTCTCAGTGACTTACCGTGCTACAGAAAAAAGAAGCTATGGCATACAGTGATGATACTCAACCATTTAGGGCTTTCAACATGACAATGTAAACAGTCAACACATGGAGCTAGATAGTTATGTACTGTATGCCAAGGTAAATATTACATGAATTTATGGCCTTAATTGTGTGTTGCACTTTGTTTCTTTGTACAATATGGATGTTAGAATTTGTCATGAATAGTGACAGACAGCTGGGGAGTATGGCGTTGTGACAAAGTGTTTATTTTAGTAAATATCTAGCGATGGCTTTACTTACTGTTTCAGCGGTTCACCATCTTCATGCAATGTACTTTAATGTATGCTACAATGATATACCTGGATTCGTGGAAAGGTACTGATTACTACGATAAAATAACCTGCACTTGGTTGCCAGGAGATAAAAAAGAAATAGTGCATTTCGTGAATAAAAATAATAAAGGAAATGTAAGTGGCTATGAATATTATACATGTACACCATAAAAATTTCCCCTAGTGTATATATAAGGAATGGGAATATATGCCTTTACAGTTATGTGGGTGATTATGTGTAACATAGCTACAGTGCAGTGACTAAGTTGATGCCATCCTAGCATTCCCGGTTATCGCTCGGGTGACATATTATTGTAATGTTGCTTTATCTTAATTTTATAACTGAAGCAAGCTATCAACTTAGCTATGATGATATCACATCATTTTACGTATAGCTAGTTTCTGTGTGCATTAGCTGCATCATACTGTCTACATTACCTGATACATGATGCACGCAAGTCTGCATTGACAATATACAATATGGCTAATCTCAACTCTTTGGTCAGTCATGGATGACGTTAACACAGTATACTGTAATGTTGTGACCTCCCCTAGTCTCTGTTGAGGCACCACAGCCAACTGTGGTATAGTCTCTCCCACAATCCTATAGTGGATGGTTGTCAAACCAACAGATGTTAGTCTTTGTGTCACTGCCACTGGGCACTTTCTGACAAGTGTATGTAATGTATAACAATAAATTACTGATTTTTGATTGTATATGTGTACTATCAATAGTTCATAATAAGAGGTCTTATAGTATGGACTCTTGGTACAAGAGGTTATTGGTAGAACTTTATTGCAGGAAAAAACACTAATGACACTTAGATGGTTTATTAATTGTAATGTTGGTTTACAGTTAAATGGCTTCTATCCATGCAAGAATTATGATGTTGTAAGAAAACAAAATGTTTGGATTACAGCACTCTCATATGGTGGTCTATAGCTAGTATCACATTACATTTTTTTAGTTCACAGATTTACTATACAGATTTGGAGACCTGTATGCCTTAAACACATTATGAGACCAACTAGATGTGATCATCATTCACATGTAACTAGTAGCTAGTAATGTGCAAGGACTTGCATGAGGAATAAAGTTCTCCTAAAATTAGCTTATTTGCTAAGAAACTGCATGAGTGAGAAGGGTGGTGGCAGCTAATTGGTCATATTCATAGAGTTGAAGAATTACACATAACTATATTCAAATGTTTTGGTAGACCTTTTGGTTAAATACATAAACTATAGCTACCTGCCCATTTCTTTGTTCTGTTGTAAATGAGTTTCTGGTCACCTCTTAGCAGCAATGTGTGAACAAAATTATATCATATCAGCAAGTAAGAGTTTAATCTCAGAGGCTTGTAAGATGGAATGCAATCCATCTATGTACATGTGTCCTGCTTAACTGTGTTACTTGATCCTGCATGGTGGTAGCTGCAGCTTTATGTGTTTAAAGCATAGATTATAAAGTGTCAAGTGTTCACAATTTTTTCACAGCAATATGTGAAACACATTGCTCTTCAAAGCAGGCAGTGAAGTGTAGCTTAGTAATCTACTCTATCTATTTCCATACTGGGCATCCACCACAGCACATAACGTTATTTCATTAGTGGTTATATCCATTTAGTGGCTTGAAGTACCAGCTGTTGTGTCTTTGTGTCACCAATGCTTGGAAGGGACTTATATACTTTGCTATTCATTCATGTAAGCATGGCCTATAGACATTTTGAATCACAAAAAAACTTCTATAGCTGCTAACGGTCTGTCACTATCAAATGCATGAATTATAGTAGGCACAATCAAAGTTTGGTAATTGTAAGGTTTCAGCCAGGGTTGATGCTCAGTTGCTGTTGTTGCTTCCTTGAACAAGAAAGGTTACTCACATTGCTCCGGTTTACCCAGTTGTTAAATAGGGACCTTTCTTAAATGGTGACTTTTTTGGTAGCCCTACTTTTAAATGCTTTTAGTTGAATACATATTAAACTATAACATTACTTTGTTCTGTTGTAAATGAATTTCTAGTCACCTGTTAGCAACTATTGTGTGCACTATAATACATATCTACATGTCAGGAACATGCATTAAGCATGTAGCAAAGTAAGTTTCAATCACAGAGGCTCTTAAGATGGAATGCAATCCATCTATGCACATGTGTCCTGCTAATGGTGGTAGTTAGCTTTTTCTATATTAAAACTAACTTAAAAGTGCCAAGTGTTCACAATAATCGCCACAGTGATGTGTGAAGCATATTGAGCAAAAGCTCTTCGAAGCAGGCAGTGATGTGTAGTGCAAAAAATTCTATGAATTTGCTTGCATACTGGGAATCCACCACAGCGCATTATTTCATTAGTGTTAATGGTTATATTCATTTTAGTGGCTTGAAGGAACAGCTGTTAGTCTGTGTGCCAATAGTTTGAAAGGACTTATACTTTGCTATTGCTTTTGACTCATGCATGCATGCATTATAAATCACAAAAAATTCTGTAGCTGCTAACAGTCTGTCACTATCAAATCCATTACCTTTGGTAGGCACAATCAGTGCTTTGATACATGGAAAAATTTAATGTTGTGTAGTAGCTAGTGTGTGTGTGTCTGTGTGTGTGTGTTTGTGTGTGTGTGTGTGTTTGTGTGTGTGTGTGTGTGTGTGTGTGTGTGTGTGTGTGTGTGTGTGTGTGTGTGTGTGTGTGTGTGTGTGTGTGTGTGTGTGTGTGTGTGTTGAGAGAGAGAGTAAATGAGGCAGTTAAGATAAGTGGTCTGAGTTTGGTAATTGAAAGGTTTCAGCCAGGTTTGATGCCCCATCCAGTTACCCAGGTGTTAAGTGGCAACCTGGTGACAACTGGGGAGGCAGACCATCCATAGCTCTGATATAACATATGTAGTGGGTGAAGGTACAGGTGATACTTAATTGGGCTGCCATGCCCACACATTCACATGAGATACTGTATGGTACACCTTTCTGTGAGTTACGTATAATACTAGTCCTGCCCTCGAAGGATTATGCTTACGATGACTCTTAGCACCAGCCTACATGGCAAGTGGTAGCTGAAGGTATTGTCTTTTGTGTGTGTGTTTGTATGTGTGTGTGTGTGTGTGTGTGTGTGTGTGTGTGTGTGTGTGTGTGTGTGTGTGTGTGCGTGTTGGGCTTTGCTCTGTTAGTGTAGGCTAAGGCTGACTAAGAAGTTGACAGGAATGCATCCAAGTACATGAATATTTTTACTAATCAGTGTGGACAATCTAATTAGCCACAGTGCATCCACCGCACTAGCTATATGGCTGCGCATGGATGAGGTCACTGCTCTATCATGCTCATATATATATACCAACAGCATGCATGCATGCACAGATTGCGCACAATCACCTTTGCTGCATGTTTCTTCCGATTGTTCTAGTCGCAGTTAATAACGAGGCTCTAGCAATGATGCAGCTTGTTGTCATCCAGAACTAGAACTGTGCTTGTGCTCCATGGCAGACTTACCTGCAAGGTATAGCTATAAAGACTGTCACAGCATTTATGATCGTTCATAGATATTGCCTCTTCCATCCTTTTCCGCCAGTTTCTAGCGACGCCACAATTGTATACCTTTGCTACAGTAGCTAGCTATGTACAGTGCTACACGCATTTGGCAGCTACAAAATCCCATGTTGCTTGCTGGCAAAAGGAGTAGAGGATAACACCCCCTGGGTCGAGAGACAACTGGGTGCATTCCACAAGCACTCATCATCTCTAGTACAACTACCTCACAGTGAATTGGTTAAGTCTACTTTATAGATGGCTGCAAGTGCAAGCTACCCTGACATAGGGAACTTTGCAGAAAGACATATAGGAAGAGCTGCATTTGTAGCAATTGTGAGGTAAGAAGATGTGGCTAATACATGATTCGTTATTAATTTGTTATCTATCATTGCATGGCAGTGGGATCTGTCATCAACATCACCTAGCTACATAAAGTTGTCAAAGGAAGTTACAAAGTAGATACTGATACTTTCAAAACGTGGACTGCTGATGATGTCTTGTGGTAGTACTGTAGATGAAATCACATAGTAAGTTCTGCTATAGTTCTTCGAAATGAGTATTTTGTGGTCTATTGAAGTTAGGCAGTGGAGAAACCTGTGATCATGGCTGGATCTTGTGAAAGCTATGAATGACACTGTACAAGGAATAGTATACATTAATTCAAGGTTTGTCACAGAAAAAAATTGCCATAGCAATATTTTTATTGTAACAACATTTTTATAGATGCTACCTACGTATAAGAACTATATATAACTAGTGATGAAACAGATTATGAGAAGAAAGCTGCACTCAATGGACAGAAGTAAAAGAGCAAATCTACATTAATTTTAGTGATGTAACATCCCTCAGAAAAAAGAATCCTGAAGGTGTCAAGAACTTCAATTCTGTGAACTGAAAATTATAGTTGCTGTACAAATGATGTGCTTTTTTACTTATTAATGAAATACATATTGTCGGTAGTAAATACAACACAGGAGCGACACATTGCTAGCTATATTACTAGCGCAGTATAAAGCAGATGCACAATACAGAAAATGTTGATTTCAGCTACAGGATTTTTTACATCCCGTATGCATTTCATAGTGTTAAAATGTACATTTCTTCACTGCCTCATTTCCAGCACCATTCTAGATGCAGTAAATCTTTCTCTATCCTCTGTATGAAACTTTACTGAAATCTACTAATGTTCTAAGTATGAAATGTGGCTGAAATGACAAATTTCATGCACATTTTATACTCATTACCTACAAGCGGACATGGAACTTTTCGCCCTGTGTGACCAAACTGCAGGGAGTGGGAGCATGAAACAGAGTTCAACTCCCACAAAGGACTGCCAGGCAACAGGCTAAACAGATGTAAAAATGTCCAGGCATTGTGGCGCCACAGACAAATAGAGAGTTGCTCTAGCAGATGGCGGTATGCTAGGCCACGAGAAATGCCACTCCTGGTGGTTGTCCTCAAAGCAATATCCTGCAAGACAGGATGACTAGCAGCAGACCACAAACCCAAGGACTCAACCACCAGGGGGACAAAAACACCTCCAGCAGCCTGTACAAGCTCATCATGGTGAGCATCCTTATCTTCTTCTCCCTTAGCAGCAGCCACACCTGCTGAAACTGCAGACCGACCCAACAGAGATTCTTGTAATGGACAACGCACAGTAACATCGAAGTACGCAGGCTTCCCATGCACAAAGTCAGGGTGAAAAACATCACCCGGGCGATCCAATCGGGAACCAGCACACCGTTGCTCTTTACGGCAACCAGTGTTGTCCTGAAGTAAAGCATGATATATCACATCACATAAAGCATCGTGCCTACGTATACGCATGGGTCCATGTCCACAGCCCAGCAGATGATCACCAAATTGATCAACAATACTACCACATGGGCAGCGAACTGGAGAAGTGGCAGAAAAGAGAGGGACACCAAGCCAGTATCGAAGAGAACATACAAACTCCTGTGAGGACATGGATAGGCCTAAAGAATCACAAGGAATGGCCCGAAGCCATGAACTGGTACAGGGGTCAGCAGAAATTGAACAAATTCTGGCTTGGTCCCGAATGGTAAGTGAATTAAGCAAAAGGGTCTGACGAGCAATATCAAGTTCATGTTGGAAAACACGCTGCCCACAAGCTGGATGGATAAGATCAGGAAGGGAATCACTGTTAATCAAGGGCAGCAGAATTGAGGTAGCAACATCCTGATCCGGGATGGAAGGAAACACGTCAGGACCCCCACTAAAAGACTGGAGCAGACGATAACACAATTCTTGGGAGCTGAAACAAGAGCCTAAAAAGGCTGCTGAAGAGGTACTGGTAGCTTCACGCAAACCCAATCCTCCCATAGAACACGGTAGAGTGGCCTGCAGCCAAGATAAGTCAGATATAGAAGATTTGCAAATACGACCTAAAGCAGATCGAAGATTATAATCAAAACGTTCAAGTTGAGGAATAACACAATTTGGGGAAATAGTACGCAAGAGATGATTAAGTTTACAAACACCCAGACAACTTCGGAGAAGATGGAGTTCAACTTGAGGGTTCCCCAAACCCACAAGACGGTCCTGAAGAGAAGCCACCTTATCAACAGCCTTGCCAACAAATGACAAGAAATAATCAGAGGATCCCCACACAGGGGAACCAAGAAAGGCAGCTCCTTCCTCTTGCAACAACGAAATACGGGTGACAGATGATGGAAACTCCGGAAACGACTGATTACCAGAAGGCCAAAAGACCTCACATTTAGATAAATTAGGGTAGAGACCAAAACTCGGACCCCGCTGTACAAGCATTTGCAAAAAGGAGGCAAGGCTGGAGCGCGTACCCACCAAGGTTCCGTCATCCAAGTACCATAACTGAAAAGCCAGTCCAGCTGGGAAAGTAACACTGGATAAGAAATCAATAAGGACAAGGGAAAACAGTAATGGTCCAAGGGGATCACCCTGCTGTACGCCAGTTGAGGATGCAATCCGGTGGGGGCCAAAACGTAGTTCCCCAATGCAGCAGTAAGACCACTGCACCCAGCTAAACAATTCCGGGAGATCAGATCGACAGCGTGATAGAAAGGAATCCCGGCTACACTCATTAAATGCATTGGTCATATCCACCTTTTAGCAACATAGTTCACAATTAGACCCCACAGTAGCAAGGATGGTACGAAGAGAATGTACAGCAGCTTCTAATCCATTACGAATACCTACACCAACCTGACCACGAGGAAGTAGCAAACTAGGAAGTGAATCACGCACAGACACACAACATACCTTGCTGACCAGACGACGAAGGGTCTCACCAACAGCAATTGGACGAAAGGCACCAGAGCCCTTTACCAATGCAGTCAATGGTGCACCACAAAACCAAGGTGCAAGACGAGAATCAAGCTTACCAGCAAGCAAGGCATTAACACATCTTGTCAGGTTGGACAGACATTCAAAAGCAGCTGGTGAAGTTGAACCGCACACAGCATCCAATAAATGCTGAGGACGGAGAGCTGAGCTACCAGGAGAGGTTCCCTTGGGAAAGGAACGCAACGCATACAACACAACCGAGGGCTCAACTACAAGTGAAACAGGGACATCACTGGACCGGGAAGGAACTACATTCTGAGGATAACGATGGATCAAATCATCCCGAGCTGCAACATTGTCATAGGAAGCAACACCCCTAGCGCCTAGAGCACGTAGCGCATTACCATAACGTCCATCTGAGGCCCAGCGCAAAGCAAGTCTAATGTTCCCCTTCTCCAAAGACTCAAGTATCGGTATCGGCTACGAAGCGGAAATAATTTACCGATTAACCGAAACCAGAGGCGTATCCAAGGGGAGGCATTTGCCCCCCATCACCGTACTGCGTTATTGTTTTTTTTGTTTTTTTTTGTTTTTTTTTAACTTCCGTCACAAGCTTACCAGTATTAAACCGACACGCAAATGACTATAAATGTGCGCTACTACGCGGTATCACCAGGGGTTGCTAGTGAATGCGCACACACAACATTCAACTTGCTCGTGAATCCACCGAACGAAAATATTAGAGACACACCTCTATATTTAGCCTAGATTACTCACGTGATAGAGCATTTTCGAATCTAAAGAGTGACCCGCTCTAAGTGACCTAGCCGCGGCTGGAGTCGCAACTCAAAGGAGACCAGATGACGCTACGAACCGGCCTACTGCCTACGAGGTGATAAAGTGTTAAATGTACCAAGTTTATTTCTCGAGTCAATCACACTGGATCTTTGTACGGCAGTGCAGTCTATTTTGTCCGTCAGTCAGGCGGATCAGGCACAAGTTTACAAGTTCTGCTAGCAAGAAAGACAGGTGGGATTTCATGATATACGTAGCATTTTAATTTCGCCTAGTTAAATGAGTGACTGAACACGTCATCTTGTCAGAAGTTTGCTAGGACTGCAGCACAGGCTGTGGCTAACATAAAGTAACTTGTATATGCACTAAAATATTAACAATATAGCTTTACCGGACTGTGGATGAATTTGTTGGAGTACAGTTATGGCACGTACGATGATTCTCGACTAATATACCTCCATTGAATCATTGATCAGTAATATGCATGAAATAGTTACGTAGCTAGTTGTGTAAGCTGTACTAATACAACACCGTATGTTGGCTAGCCCACCATTGGGTCATTAGCCTTTTTTGCAATCATGAATGCTTTTGAGCGTTTCGTGGGGTTGCCTGCCCCTCCATCACCTTCTGGATAGGTACGCCCCTGAGTCCGAAACCCACAATAAATCGTTAAATTGACGGCAATGAACAGGTGAAAGTGAAGAAGGTGGTGAATGTAGCTGTAAGTGGTTTGCTGTAACTGTTTTGGCTTGCTTGTTTGCACAAGTATGGTTGCAAGGCTATAGTAGACTGTGTATATTTATAGGCTGCCCACGCAATTAGTTGATCACTCTTCAGAAAGGGTCTGTAGTCCCACTAAAAACACTTTTTGATAAGCTGGCTTAGCTGTTTTATAACTACTTGGCTTCCTTTTCCATGAAAGGAGATAGTAGCAAAACTGTATAAAACATTGTAAAAGTCAGCCGCCCAAGCAATTAATTACATCATAGATATTAGAGTACAGGGATTAGAAACTAGCGCGCGCCCTGAAACACTCCGCCGTTGGTGAATTCATGAGGCCAAAATGGTGTCTTCTGCTCTGGACTACTTTCTACGGGCGTGGAGTATTTCATGACAATCTCTTTATGTTTTACAAGTACTAGGCAAACTCCTATTGTAAGTCTTGTTGTGAGTTTTTGCCGCCATCAATCATTTTAATCTCAATCGACACGATTTTTTTGTGTACCTGTTGTGTTCATGGTAAGTTCACTTTCGACTGGCAAACAATGCCACAGTAACCCTAAAGTAACATAGTTTTGCATGGTGTACTTCATTTTATTATTCCGCTTGATTAATGCCCTTTGGCAGTCTCATCTCGGTTCTTTAAAATACTACTCCATGATTTATCAACTTCAACACAAGCGCTATTATGCGAGAAACATCTGCCAAGAACAATTATTGATTGGAATAACTTGAAAATTGACAACATTGACACAATTAACCTTGACACTTTTAAGAACATTATAGATAAGCTAAACAATTTGTGATTTGTAATGCACATTAGCGTGCTGCCCCTGGTGGGCTTTGCTAATTAATAATAATAATAATAATAATCTTTCAGTGGTACTGTGCAAAACTTCAAAGTATTGCGAAGACTTCAGCACTATTTCCCCAGTGGAACTAGACTTCTGTTCTTCGTAACAGGTAGACAAAAAACGGAGGTACCCATTGATGATCAAAATCGTAAATGGCTGTTGCATCCCGTACGCGTATTTTGTCCCATACGCGTATGGGAGAACCCATACGCGTATGGGATATCCCGTACGCGTATGGGCATTTTCCCTGTCCCATACGCGTATGGGCATCCCGTACGCGTATAGGGCCCCGTACGCGTACGGGACGATATAATTTAATTCTGAGGCGCTTAGCGTTGCTTGCATAGATTCAACTGGGTTTACAAATACGTAGCTTTTGCAGTTCAGTTTCATTAAATATACCTTTGTTTTGGATGTACTACCTACTGGCATATACTATGTAGAAATTACATAGCTAGCACACTGCTGTCGCGCTTATTTGTAGCTAGCTAGCTAGCTATTTGTTTGCCTCATAGTACTTCGCGCACGTTTCTTCTCCATGCTATAAGCTGCTATGTACTGCATGTATCATATATCTGGCCTTCACCATTCAAATCATGTGGAGCATGCATATGTTGATTAAATCGGATGAACTTCTTGAGTAGTCTAGCAACCTTTTGGGCTAGCTAGTCACGAGTCCCTTGAACAAATCAGGCATCATTCTGCCTGTCCAGTAAAATATTTACTTATTTATTTATTTGCAATGTACAAACTCAATTTGAGTATTAATTCTATAATCTATAATTTCTAATTGTTATTAATGGAGTAGCGATGGGCATGTCAGTCTGCCTGTCCAGTATAATAGATAAATAGCAAATTATTTATATAGCACACCATAAATATCTAGCTATTCTATTATGTGACTGGACATATACCAGTGGTCAAATGCATGCTGGGTAGAAATTAATGTGAATTATTGTGTAAGCAGAACTATGGTAAGTTAGTATAAATAGCTACATGCACTTCGTACATATATAGCACAACATGCAGTACCGGGTAAATCATTAAAATCGATTGAAAGCTGCAATTCCATGAATCAATATAATTATTATTAGCTATAACAAGCCAGGTCATAAATTAATGCATATAAATTAGACATGGACTAAGACTACATACTTATAACATAATAGTGCTGTCAGACCTTCAGTGCAGCTGGTCACTGTAAAGCTTTACAAACAAAAGCAAACAGCACAGCTAACATAATACCCATGCACTAACACAGAGTTCAGTCCAAGAGATTCGTTTCAACTAGTTAACGTAAGCGTAAGTGAGACTGAAGTTTACACATCCACTTAACGGTATATAAAACTACTAAAAATCGACTGATTTTCTGACATAGGATCACATAATCATAATATCTACTCTGCACTAAGCAGTAGCAGTGCTAGCTCTACACCATGCATGTTCGCTGGGGGCCAAACACAATTTTATAAATTATAATATGCCATACATTAATATTTAACCATGATTACATAAAGTCAATTACATAGGTTGCACCAGTAGAACAGCACGGTCCAATAAAGTTAACTATAGGTATATCCTCTGGATTCAACTTAATGCTAATGTGCCTGTTGACACAATTCAGGTGGTACCACGATTCACATGTTCCACAGCCAATCTACGTATATATTCAGCTGATAGTCAATGAAACAAAGAGCAAACAACACTTACCCAATCCTGTGCTTTAGTAGCAGTGAATGAGCAGGTCCTGCAATGCTCTTCTATGGGTTCTGCAAACAAATAGATTGCTAACAACACTCATAAGTACCTTACAACTGCTTGTTTACCTGAATTGTTAAGTATTTCTTTTGCCATCTCTATTCTTAAATCGTGAACTGTTCCAGCATGGATGTTCATTGGTAAATGTCTTAAATATTGTTCAGCAAACTATTTTAGAAATTCTTTATGTTGTGTTGCAGAATATACTTAAGGCCATACCTTCATAACATAAACTCCACAAGACGAATTGTCTTCCTGTATACTGTGTGGAGGCGTAACGACTTCCCATACATACTTCTTTGGCCAATATCCACCACAATATTGATAGGTGCTGTAAGCGCTGCAAGAGAATTATATGCAAATAGCCAGGGATTATATGCAAATAGCCAGGGAGTTCAAAGAATGTGTTCCTGTTGATATGCAAATTAATGTGTATACATACTTAACTAACTATGTGTGCAAAATATTAACTGTACTAACTTCCAGTTTTTTCTTATCCTTTGTATTAGTCTATGATCTCTTTCTTCATACTTCTTTGGGTCAATGTAGAGAACCTTTCCATTCTTTGGTTCGATGATCTAAAGAAATAGTAGCTATAAAGATATAAATGTACAAATATGTCTGACCACCAATATCCAGTGCATCTTCTGGTAGCAGTAAGGTCCAATGAGGGCATTGTAATGAGACAAATCAACCTGCAGAAATATATGTATACAGGTGTCTGTAAGTCCTCGTAAAGTACCAACTCATACATTGCTTAAAACTTTCTTCTTAAGGATATACGTCCCATTACAAATGTCATTCACTGCAGACACGTCCATGATAAATATTTCTTCTTTGTGTGTTTGGAAGTGAGCATGCACATAATGCATACATTCATATGCACTAGACTTTTCTATGTATTATCTCTAACCTTTTTGTTGGCACGGATCATGTATAGTAGATAAGATGCTATCACCTATATACAACATATATACATATATGCTTGCTTGCATAAAGTTTACAAGCACGTACTTCATCAGTAACCCATCCATTGGTGTCGATCAGTGACAGAATTCCCTCGTCGTAAACTTTGTAACTACCAAACTTCGCTTCAAAAAGCATCTGGGTTTTGTTTCTGATTCTCATTAATCGGCCTGCATGATAGCAATATTATGCAGACAGATGATATACCGGGCACAAAACGTTCGGTTTGATAATCATTTTCATCAACTTCTTCATCTGATGAATTAGGACAATACTGATGAACTACCCCTCCTGCAAAATAAAGATGAAAATGAATGAATGAAAAGTGTAGATAGAGAAAAGTAGTTACAGCCTACAAAATATCCTTACGGGATTTGTGCAAGTGGAAATAGTCAATAAGTACATTAGCCATTGTAGGCTCTTCTTGATTCAATAAGTCGGCTGTTTGTTTGTTTGTCTCTACATCATCCTTCAAATCATACATTTTGATTTAGTACACTTTACCATCAAACAGGTTTTATCTCAGCTAGGCTAACTAATCTTTATATGTGTTGTGTCCCTCATGCGTATTTTGTCTCCCCATCCACTCCCTGGATCAGTCCCGGCCCTATGCATGTGTGGCAAAGGCCACATGGGTGAGTGGTTGCTAGGAGCATGTTCGATTGCTGACTGGATAGCCACTTCACTTCCTGCTTGGATGGCTCCTTGAGGTATTGTTGCTCAGCAGTTGCTATCGGTGATGCTACATATTACTTAATTGCCCCATGCAATGAAGTAATTTTCTCTAGTTATAATGTTGTTTATGACCCACACTGTTAAAAAGGATGTTCCCAGTACACCTTTCGGGGTGTCCCCCACATGTTCCAGAATAGCTAGCTATATACATTAGCTATACACTCCTGCATTTGTTGCAAACTTGCAATTTTAACTCTTCTAAGTGCTGATAGTTCAAATCAGGATTCAGGATACCAGCTGCTTTATCTATAAGTTAGTTTTGCATTAAGAATAAATATTATATTAAACTTGATATCATGCTATAGCTAGCTTTACTGTTTTATTCACATACAATGGACTGTGTACTACACCTTCATGCAAGTTCCAGTAAAACTATAAAAGTCATTTTTCTCTCCACGCCATGTCAACCCATTGAAGCTATCGATAGCGAATTAAGCGCCTCTAAAATCATTTATCGTCTAGCCAATTCATTCAGTTACAGCTAGATAACAGTGATTTTGTAGTGCAACAAAGCTATTTGGACAAGATCTAGGCGTGCATAGTAAGATGGAACCTATTTCAAAACATCGTCCCATACGCGTATGGGCATCCCATACGCGTACAGGCACCCCGTACGAGTATACACGTATGGGATATCCCATACGCGTATGGGCAAAATACGCATGAGGGACACAACATGGCGATGAAAACCACCCAAGACGATTAAACAACAGAAGCCAGAAGTATTAAAAGTCTTGTATATCAACTAAAATACCACAAGGTGGTTGAAATCAACTGTAAGACGACTAAACCACAAACTGCCATCCTGTCCGCATGGATTTAATCAATACCGAGGAGTGCTTCAACCACAATCAATGGTAGATATACACAGCGCGCGCTCGGTTGCCTATCCCTTCTCTCTAATATCTATGATTACATTGATTACATTATCATTACAAATACTGTTTAAGTAGGGTATGCATCAAAAGTGACGCACGCCGCCAAAAATACCGCCCTTAAAAACCATCTTAGAAACTTCTTACGCGACGAAAATCACCTTTACGGAATAATATTAGTCCATCTAACATCAAATGTAGCGTTAAAAACAAGAAAACACTTACTGACGGCCATATATAGAATTTTTTTAAAATCGTCTAAACACGAAATTTCGTTTCACTCACTCACTCACTCACTCACTCACTCGCTCACTGACCACAGTCGTAGCCTAGAGCCTAAACGAAGCAGCGTACGGTCACCATTTTACGCCACAACAACAAACTCACCGGTGGGATGTGCCTTTTGGGGTTTCGACAAGTGTGCGCCCTGTGCGCCTTGTCTTTTCTTTTATCTTCAAACAGGCTGCTTGTCTTCTTCTTCATCCAACTAAACCATACCGAGGCGTTAATTTTCATATCAACACTTTCTTTAAGCAGCATAATAGACGCAACGAAATTATTTAAGGCGCCTAGATTACGCTACTGTACGGCTTCCAACTGTACGGAGGTACCAGTACTTGACGATAGGTAACAAGGCCACGTCCATTCTTTATTCTACGTATTATCGATCTATCGATCAAGACCACGATGAACTCGCCCCTTTTACTCTAGCTGTATTTGTGACCACACACCCTCAAGTTGGTAGGCTGATTCGAGATACTCTAGTTTAATAATCGATCAAACCACAATGACCACACCCCTTTTTGGGGCAAGCACATTTTCTCAGGCTGACTAGAAATACTCTAATACAGCAGTCACCCTAATAAAACAGTCACATGTTTATAGCTAGCTGCATGCTTTAACCAAAAAACTAAACAAACTAGTATATTAAAAATTATAAATTTAAAAATGAAGCAGGGTTTCAAGCTATAAAAGTAGTGAAACAAGAGATAAACAATGGTAGCTATTACAGCATAGCTCAGTGGGAAATTCCTACTTTGGCATTGAACACAAAATAATTGTTATACCATGTCAAAGTAGGGATTTAACACTGAGCTATGCTGTAATAGCTACCATTGTTCATCTCTTGTTTCACTACGTTTTATAGCTTGAAACCCTACTTCATTTTTTAATTTATAATTTTTAATATACTAGTACACGTAATATACTTCTATACAAGAGGCAGAAATGATATAGGTGACATTCTGGAAGCATGATTTTTTTTATTTGAAAGCTCTAAGACTGTTCACTTTGTTCTTGCAGTTAAGAGACAGAATATGAGACAGTTCTGCAAGAGTGGCTAACTGCTCTATTAGAGTATCTCGATCTTTTGTAAAAGTATTGCTAGTGCGTTCTCGTGTTGGGAAACTACTTGCATGAGTCCTCTTCTGCATCAATAAACAATCTTTAGTGCAAAAAATAACAGTTGCTTGCAGTATTGCGTACGTGATCTCCCAGCTCCAGGTTCCGGTTTTACCAAGAAATCTCCCACTCCCCTTCTGGTTTTACCAATACACTCGACTGGCGCAGATCAAGAAATTTAAAAAAAGGTCACTATGTGGTTTTGAACGCTGTAAAGGTGATTTCAAAGGCATAAGTATGAAGTTTAGCCAATAGAAAAAGCCATAATATAATACAATATGTATAACTCTTTGTAATTTTTATCACCCAGACGAATCGTAAGGCGCGCGCTATTTAACCCAAGAAACACCCTAAAATCGCCCCTGCTCGACGTCTATATAATCACTGCCTAGTTATAGCCCGGGATACATTTCGTATATAACCCTGCTGGTTGGGCTATATATGAAGTTTAGCCCGAGCGGCTCCTTTTATCTGAGGTGTGAAAGTGTATAATATATCAGGTGGGGGTAGCCAGCACCCACGAAAAACCAACACGATGTATGAGAGTCCCTATATTTAAGTATTTCAAAAATATTTCTGTATTTAAAATATATTTGTAAATACAATGTAACTCTAATTTCGATTTTATCGTGATGTTTTTACCTCGAGTGTTTGCCAATACTTGCCACCGTGCAGGAGACACGTAAGAGAGTAGCTGAGGGGATCTGAAGAACTTCAGCAGAGGCACAGGTGCACTTTGCACTGTCGATTTGAATCGTTGCATAGAGCTGCGGCTGTAATTGAACGGTTTACACTAATTTCACAATGCTTCATGCCCGCGGGCGCCCCCCGAATGTATAATTATATTGATATATTATACCACAATAGGTTTCAAGATAGTAGAGGGCGCTTTACTACTATTTAAAGAATGATTTATCACGATCTGTAGTCCAACGTTATGGTTAGGGTTTGGGTTCAGTATAAATCCAGTTACGGGTAGGGTTTGGGTTCAGCCATATTCTTTAGGTAGTGGTTACTGAACCGAAAGGTGTTTTATTTTCGCGTCTAGTAGTTTCCCCGAGCATTCGACTTGAGGAGACGAAAAAAGTAACATTAGCGTTAGGGTTAGGCTAGGGTTCAGCTTTGATTTCTTTTTCACCTTTAGGTTACGTTCTTCTTACTGTATTATAGTGTATACCGTATAAAGGGAAACTTTGGCCGGGGTAAACTTTGGCGAATAGCAAGCTAAATCGCATTTGACTAAATAAATTTTGGTGAATTCAAGCTCAATCTGTAACGCCAATCTCAAGTGTTACGAGTAATTGGCGGGTTAAACTTTGACGAATTTGTAGCAAATCGTCAAATTCGCTAAAGTTTTCTTCCGCCAAAGTTTCCCCTATACGGTATAGTGAGACTACTACGTGAGTAGCATTTATAAAGTAGAAAAGTAGGGGTAGTGGGTAGCTAGCAGCGGTAGCACAGTGGTAAGCCTACTGCCTACAGTTTCAATAGTCCAGGGTTCGAGCCCAGGTTGAGTTTTGTGGTTTTTATCGTTTAGTGACCCTTTTTTGTCTAAGTTTTACTGTCGGTTCAATAGCGAGTCAGGCCTATTGAATCGACTTTAGGTTCAGTAACCACTGCCTATTCTTTAATATACGCTAGAATCGGCGATCACTATTTGTGACAAGATTTGCCTTTTCCACACATTTGACATACCAGCAAACAAAATGATGTAACTCTTGACTCCTTATACTGATTAACGTACCATTAGTATCCAAATGTAGCCAGATACTGTAGCTAAATATTAAGCAATTATATGACATTATCAAAAAGTCATGAAGCTTTAAAGTTTAAAAATGGGTCAAATTTTATGTGTGAAAAAGGTACATTTTTACAAATCTGGTCACATTTTATATTATATTGCATTTAAGTACGTCGGGTTCTGGCAGCTGGCAGCAATGATACAGTGGTTATGGCTCTGATTCATTACGAAACATCCTGGGATCGAACTCAGAATTTTCCCATTTTAGTTGTTTACAAGTTTTCAGTTAAAGTCACAAAAGGCATCAAGTGTTGTGAAAGTAGTGTTACCCTACCCTAATTGAAGTCATGATCGGACGGAAACGAGAATAACCAATTTTGTACGTGGTTCTGGATTTGGGATTTCTAAATATTTAATGGATTTCTAATTGGATTTCTCAGATAGTTTACGAGAGTCCCAAGACATTGGCTACCCCTTGATACCATGGCATGGGTGTACATGAACACCCATATGATAGCTATACTGTAATGCCTTGTTTTTACATTGTACACTGTTAAAAGTTAGGTTTCATAGCAACTACTTTTGGGGTGTCTGGTTGCATGTTTAAAAACATGTTCCCCATGGGTGTTAAAGAAAGGTGTTGCCATAACTATACTCACCAGTGCTGCATTTGGAGTGTTTCCATAGCCACGTTGTTAAAGTATTGGGTGTGGGGTCAGCACCTTTTGGCTGTTCGCCTGCTTGTTTAAGACGACTCCTTTAGAGTGCTAAATTAGGCCTGCGCCTTTTATGCTGTCATAACTCTGATTCCCCTGAAATTAGTTTTAAACTATCATGGCTTGCCACTGCTAATTTTTGTAGTGTTAGAAACAAACAAGCTGAATTGGAATTGTTTCTAGATAATCAAGATATTCACTTATTAATAGGAACTGAATCACACTTAAACGATACAATTTTTGATTCAGAAGTTTTCCCCAGAAACTATTCTGTATTCAGGAAGGATAGAAATATTCATGGAGGAGGAGTATTTATTCTAGTTGAAAAATCCATACCATCATCAATTCTTGAGATAGACTTAACTTGTGAAGTTATCTGGGTCCTTTTACATCTCCAATATTCTCGTGACATCATCCTGGAAGCTTTCTATGCTCCTCCAAATTCTCCATCATCTGTATGGGATGAGCTCTCTGAAAGCTTAACACAAGTAAGGCAAAAATTTCCAACCACAATGATCGTATTGGGAGGTGACTTTAATTGCCCTGGGGTGGATTGGTCGTCTGGTTCACTTATGGACTCTTACATAACATGAACTTTCCGAGAATCCTTGATAACACTAGCTCATGATTTTATGTTGGAAAAACTGTTAATTTGCCAACCAGAGGTAATAACATTTTAGATTTGTGCTTTACCACCCACCCTGACTATATCCATCAGCGTATAACAGTATCAGGCTTCAGTGACCATGAGGCAGTTATTGTAGAACTGGCCAATCTTCAAGTTGGCCACAAGAATGTTCAGAAGAAAATATACCTTTAAAATAGAGCAAACTGGGATATAATTAGGGAAAATGTCTCTACAGTTTCAGACATGTATTTAACTTTGAATGAAAATAGCTCTAGAACTGTGGAACAAAATTGGAACTTTATTCATGAAAGTATTCTACAAATCGTTAAAGACCATATTCCAGCTAAGCAAATATCTATATCAAGTCGCTTACCATGGATGACCTCTCAACTCAAAGGGCTGATTAAAAGAAAACAACGTTTGTATAAGCGAGCTAAAAGATTTAAACGCCCTTCTGATTGGAAAGCATATAAAGACATGTAATCCCAAGTAAGGTTACGGGTTAGGCGCTTAATAATAGGTTATTATTTTTCGATGCGCGATAATGGTTGGTGCAATATTGGCACGAAACTCGAGCAGGTGTTAGTGAGAAGGTTGTTAACTTTAAAGCATTGTATAGCCACGTGATAATAGCGGAAGAATCGTACAAAGTGAGTGTTAATAATTTACTGCGGAAGGTAGTCAAGCGTAAAATTAAGTCCCCGCAATGTGGTTGAACCAGCGTTTAGCGCTACTGCTTAATGTGGTTATTATTCATCAAAAATAGCAGCTGTCAGCCAATTAGCACTAGTTTTTTTATAGCAGTGTCAATGGGTGGTTATATTATCTAGGTCCTGTCGTGGAGACTTTGTGGGAAAACTGACTAGAAGCTGGTTAATTATCGTATCTTTCAAGGATAATGGCGATTAGTTCTGCTACGGAAATACCGCGAGTGCACTACAGTGCTGTTACAATCAGATAACAACTCAATTCGTTCGTGACGACCTAGAAATCACTAAGTAATAGCTTATTAATGCTGAATATCATGGTCTGGCTTCCCATGAAACCTGGTTTTTGATGAATAGCAACTCAACAGTTTCGCTGTTTAGTGCCTGCATTTCTGTACAAGCGCATCCCTTGTTGAGTGTATCGCCGCTTTTGGTACTTCTTGTACATTAATATACCATGTTATTTTAGTGTGTTCTTCCGTGCAAAACGGTTAAAACAGATCTATAAGCACCTACAAAATTATTTGATGGGTAACCCGTAACCTTAAAACAACAGCGCCTTAAATATCTTACTAGTAGTCTAAACTCAGATTGTGACAACAGAAGAAAACATTTTGGAGGTTTATAAAGTCTCAAAAGCAGGATACAACTGGCATTAACACATTACAGACACCTACTGATCAAGTAACTACACCCAAAGAAATTGCAGAAACTTTAAATAACCAGTTTAAATCTGTCTTTACAGAAGAGGACTTGGATAGCATCCCTGAAATGCCAGCGTCCTCATATCCATCTATAAACAACATTGATATATCACCAAATGGGGTTTTCAAAATACTATCTGAGTTGGATCCCTATAAATCCCCTGGCCCTGATGCTATCTCTGGACATTTAGTAAAACAAACTGCTGCTGAAATTACTCCGATGCTGACCCATCTCTTTCAACAATCTTTGTCCACTGGTGTGGTCCCTAGACAATGGAAACTAGCACATGTCACTCCCATTTTCAAATCTGGCAAAAGATCTGTCCCACAAAACTACCAACCAGTATCTCTGACATCAATCATTTGCAAGGCAATGGAACATATACTCACAAGTCAAATTATGAAACACTTGGAAGCACTGTGAAAAAGGTGGGATATAATATGGTATTTCCAGTGGCTTATTGAATACAAATAAGCCTTAATATAAATCCTGTATTATATTCATCTTATACTTTAGTATAATGCATACTATACTATTGCATGTATGGTTTCAGTTTAATTACCACAATATTTGAAATAGCTTATATCTGATATAATTCCCACACTATACCATCACATATATGGTTTCAGAATGTTTAACACATTAACTAAAGCCTTATGTGGGATTGTTAGTATAATACAGGTTATACCAAGCTTTTTTGTATTCAATAAGCCACTGGAAATACCATCTTATATTCCTCTTTTTTCACAGTGAAGCTCATGATATCTTAGTCCCCTGTCAATTCTGCTTTAGATCAAGGCATTCCTGTGAATCGCAGCTGCTTACTGTTACTGATGACTTTGCAAAAGCATTGAATAATAAACTCCAAGTAGATGTTGGTATACTAGACCTGTCCAAAGCATTTGATAAAGTTCCACATAAAAGACTGCTAAGCAAAATTGAATTCTATGGCATTAGAGGCAAGATTTTACAATGGCTAGAGTCTTTCTTGAGCAATCGCTACCAACAAGTTGTTGTAGATGGTTCCTTTTCTAATCATTGTAAAGTCACATCGGGAGTACCACAAGGCTCAGTTTTGGGTCCTACCTTGTTCTTACTGTACATAAATAATATAACTGAGGGTATTAGTAGCCAAATGAAACTCTTTGCAGATGATTGCTTAATATACAAAGCTATTCACAGTTCAACAGACCATCAAACACTCCAACAAGACTTGACAATACTGTCAAAGTGGGCAGATAAATGGTAAATGGCTTTTAACATCAGCAAATGTAAGATAATGCAAATTTCTAATCACCATAATAAAAGTTTATTTTCGTATGTAATGAATGGCACCTCACTGGCAGTTACAGAACAACATTTGTATCTTGGAGTAAAGTTGCATCACAGACTTTCATGGAAATCACATCAAGACACACGATAGTGTGTCGTGCGGCCCAAGAAGCCGGCGCGCCACACCGTGAGTATATTGACAGGAAGAACGAAAACGTCATTTTCACACCTTTGTATCTCGGTGATCACTTATCTAATTGGAACCAAATTTGCTACACAGTTGCTCGCCAGCCAAGGGAGTCTACATTCCAAATTTGAAGGAAATCGCTCCAGCCATTTCTGAGATACGAGCTGCCAAAGTTTCGTTGTTTTTTCTTCGTTTTTTTTTTTCTTCTTCTTCGTCTTTTCGCACACTTGCAAAAATTGCTATAACAAGCAAACGCGTACTCCGATCGCCTTGAAATTTGGCACACAGAAAGGGAGACCAAAGGCGAATCCTAGCATCAAATTTGGTACAAATCCGATGAATGGTTCAGGAGTTATGACCGATTATTCGCGTAAAACAAGATCAATTTGTTGTCACGCCTACAGGGTAAACCGCTTCATGGAATGAGTTGGGAATTGCTATGTAGATGGAGTAACCATCGTAGGAGTGCCTTTTGGTGGTTTGAAAGGAATCGAGATAAAGACCACGGAGATATGACACAAAACCCAACCTGTGTCACAAATACGCGATAGATTTTTATGAATAAAAAAAGTATTAGTTTTCACGCCTACTAGGCAAACCGCTTAGAGCAATGAGCTGAAAATCGGTGTATAGCTGGAATAATCTTCATAGAGAGTCCTTGCAGTAGTACAGAAGAATCGGATTACAAACCACTGAGTTATGATTCGAAAGCCAACTCCGTGTAGCAAAAGCGAGATCGAGATACTCTAATAGAACAGTCACCCTAATAGAGCATTCGGCTAATTTATTTACTCCATTATAGAATTTTATTACATCATAAGTTATTCTGTAGGGAGTTCAGCTGCAAAAAGTTAATCTTATAGACAGTTCAGCAAGAAGACAGTCACCATGTGGAGAGTTAAGCAAATATACCACTATAGAGATTCAGAACATTACAAGTCACACTGAAGAAAGTTCAGCTATAAACAAGTCATGCACTGTGTAGAGAATTCAGCTACAATTAAGTCACTCTCTAGAGAATTCAGTTACACAGAATTCTGCTACACACAAGTCACTGTGGAGAGAGTTCAGCTACAAACAAATTACCCTTTAGAGTGATCAGCTACAAACAAAACACTTTGCAGGGTGTTCAACTGCAACAAATCAATTACCTTTAGAGCGATCAGCAATGAACAAATCAACACAAATCTACCTGTAGAGAGATCAGCTAGAAACAAACCACCCTGAAGAGAGTTCAGCTACAAAAAATCACCCTATAGAGACATCAGCTAGAAACTAGACACAATGTAAGGAGTTCAGCTACAAGCAATCACCCTGTAGAGTTCAGCTAAAACAAATCAACCTGCAGAGAGATCAGCTACAAACAAATCACCTTATAGAGAGTTCAGCTACAAACAGATTACCTGTAGAGAGATCGGCTACAAATTAATCAACCTGCAGAGAGATCAGCTACACACAAATCAACTTGTAGAGAGATCAGCTACAAACAAATCACCCTGTAGAGAGATCAGCTAGAAACTAGATACAATGCAAGGAGTTCAGCTACAAGCAAAATCACCCTTTAGTGAGTTCAGCTACAAACAAATCAACCTGCAGTGAGATCACCCACAAAAACGCACTTGTACAGAGTTCAGTTACAAACAAATCACCCTGTAGAGAGTTCATCTACAAACAAATCAACCTGTAGAGCAATCAGCTAGAAATAAATCACCCTGAAGAGAGGTCAGCTACAAAAAATCACCCTGTAGAGAGATCAGCTACAAACAAATCACCCTGAAGAGAGGTCAGCTACAAAAAAATCACCCTGTAGAGAGATCAGCTACAAACAAATTGCCCTGTAGAGATATCGGCTACAAACAAATCAACCTGCAGAGAGATCAGCTACACACAAATCAACTTGGAGAGAGTTCAGCTACAAACAAATTACCCTGTAGAGAGATCGGCTACAAACAAATCAGCCTGTAGAGAGTTCAGCTAAAACAAATCAACCTGCAGAGAGATCAACTACAAACAAATCACGTTATAGAGAGTTCAGCTACAAACAAATTACCCTATAGAGAGATCGGCTACAAACAAATCAACCTGCAGAGAGATCAGCTACACACAAATCAACTTGTAGAGAGATCAATTACAAACAAATCACCCTGTAGAGAGATCAGCTAGAAACTACACACAATGTAAGGAGTTCAGCTACAAATAAATCACCTTATAGAGAGTTCAGCTACAAACAAATCACTCTGTAGAGAGATCAGCTAGAAACTGGACACAATGTAAGGAGTTCAGCTACAAGCAAATCACCCTTTAGTGAGTTCAGCTACAAACAAATCAACCTGCAGTGAGATCACCTACAAAAAAGCACCTTGTACAGAGTTCAGCTACAAACAAATTACCCTGTAGAGAGATCGGCTACAAACAAATCAACCAGTAAAAAGATCAGCTACACACAAATCAACTTGTAGAGAGATCAGCTACAAACAAATCACCCTGTAGAGAGATCAGCTAGAAACTAGTCACAATGTAAGGAGTTCAGCTACAAGTAAATCACCCTGTAGAGAGTTCAGCTAAAACAAATCAACCTGCAGAGAGATCAGCTACAAATAAATCACTTTATAGACAGTTCAGCTACAAACAAATTACCTTGTAGAGAGATCGGCTGCAAATTAATCAACCTGCAGAGAGATCAGCTACACACAAATCAACTTGTAGAGAGATCAGCTACAAACAAATCACCCTGTAGAGAGATCAGCTAGAAACTAGATACAATGCAAGGAGTTCAGCTACAAGCAAAATCACCCTTTAGTGAGTTCAGCTACAAACAAATCAACCTGCAGTGAGATCACCCACAAAAACGCACTTGTACAGAGTTCAGTTACAAACAAATCACCCTGTAGAGAGATCAGGTAGAAGAATTCACCTTGTAGAGAGTTCATTTACAAAGAAACCATCATATAGAGAGTTCAGCTACAAAGAAATTACCCCGTAGAGAGTTCAGCTAGAAGAAGTCACCTTGTAAAGAGTTTAGCTACAAAGAAACCATCATGTACAGAGTTCAGCTACAAAGAAACCACCTGTACAGAATTCAACTACAAACAAATCACCCTGTATAGAGATCAGCTAGAAGAAGTTACCTTGTAGATAGTTCAGCTACAACAATTCACCCTGTAGAAAGATCATGCTAGAAGAAGTCACCTTGTAGAGTGTTCAGTTACAAAGAAACCATCATGTAGAGAGTTCAGCTGCAAACAAATCACTCTGTAGAGAGTTCAGCTACAAAGAAACCGCCATGTAGAGAGTTCAGCCTCATACAAACCACCTAGTAGAGAATTCAACTACAACAAATCACCCTGTAGAGAAGAAGTTACCTTGTAGAGAGTTCAGCTACAAAGAAACCACCATGTAGAGAGTTTAGCTGCAAACAATTCACCTGTAGAGAGTTCAGCTAGAAACAAATCACCCCGTAGAGAGATCAACTGGGCGAAGTCACCTTGTAGAGAGTTCAGCTACAAAGAAACCATCATGTAGAGAGTTCAGCTGCAAACAAATCACCCTGCAGAGAGTTCAGCTACAAAAAAATCACCCTGTAGAGAGTTCAGCTAGACGAAGTCACCTTATAGAGAGTTCAGCTACAAAGAAACCATCATGTAGAGAGTTCGGCTATAAAGACACCACCATGTAGAGAGTTAAGCTGCAAACAAATCACCTGTTACAGAGAGTTCAGCTACAAAGAAACCATCCTGTATATAGTTCAGCTACATTTCAAGTCACCCAGTAGAGAGATCAGCTGCAAAAAAAATCCTGTGGGGAATAATGAGCATGTAATAAATATATGTATATAATTTGTATAATTACTAATAAAATCAAAAATAATTGAAGTACTAAAATTCTTCTTTAAGTTCTTTTCTTCTTCCTGTGGTAAAGAAAAAAACACATGGGTTAAAAAAGCCCCAAAGCCAGCCATAGGCCGGCTTTGCAGTATACAAATACAAAAAGAAGTGATATCTAATCAAAAACAGCCAAGCTGTAAAAAAAGGTGCGGCCCCCAAAAAGGCCATGGTGAAAAAAGATGTGAAATCCAAGGTGGCGGCCAAGAAATGGCTGTGATGGTAGGTTAATGGTTACATTTTAATAACAACAATTCAGGTGAATTTTGTGCCGCTTGGTCTTGGCACCAAATTCACCTGAATTGTTGTTATTAAAATGTAACCATTAACCTACCATCACAGCCATTTCTTGGCCGCCACCTTGGATTTCACATCTTTTTTCACCATGGCCTTTTTGGGGGCCGCACCTTTTTTTACAGCTTGGCTGTTTTTGATTAGATATAGATTACATCTGCAATAAGGCAAATAGAGCTGTTGGTTTTTTGCGACGAAATCTTCAGCATTGTCCTAGCCATCTACGTGAGCTAGCATATAAACAATTTGGCTTGCCTATTTTAGAGTATTGTTCACCAGTGTGGGACCCATACCACCAAACCAACATAATTGAGATGGTCCAACATAGAGCTGCTCGTTTTGTCACAGGTCAACCATGGAGACGAAATAATAGAGACAGCATCACTAACATCCTTGAAAACTTGCAATGGCCTACACTACAAGAACGTCGCAAATCAGCTAGACTAGTTTTACTATAATATTATAAAGTACTACATGATTTATTAATTATACCAAACTGTTACCTCCCATTTAAATCTACTGTATTACGGACCCGACACTCACACAACTTTAAACTAGTACCTTACCAACCAAGAATAGATGTATATAAATATTCCTTCATCCCAAGAACTGTACCAGAATGGAATAGATTAGATGATGAGATTATTGAGACTGACTGTGTTGAAGAATTTAAGCAAAAATTAGCCCCTTCTATGTATATAGTTAAGTAACTTATCGTAATTGTATATATTTTTATAGTTTATTATTGTAATTGTACATATGTATATAATTAAGTAACTTGTCGTAATTGTACATACTTATATAGTTAAGTAGCTACGTAATTGAAATTGTACACATGCGATTGCACATCAGCATTATACCCCTGGAGGGTCCTGCTGATTAACAATAAATAAATAATAATAATTATCAGAATAATAGGTCACCAATTTCGTGGGAATAATTCCGGAATAACAGGATGGTTATAGGCATACTTTTAGAATTATTGGACGTTCACGGGAATAATCGGTGGAAGTAAGGGGTGTGTCTATTATTAGCTAGACGAAAGAGTTAAGTTACCAAGAATGATATATAGCTGGCATTATTGTACAAGTGCTGGCTGAAAAGCCTTTAAAGATCGATATACTCTAATAGAACGCTCAAATACTCTAATAGAGCAGTCAAATCGTTTCATGTTAACAATCTGCAGCCAGCATCAGGGGTGTAACTGCGCTATTCTGAAACTTGTGTATCTTATACCAGTATATCTTCATCAAGTCTTTGAACATATATATTGATATCATTATCACTACAAAAAAAAGTGCATTTGCTTCTGCAATATAAATGTTGTACATCTGTTGTGTATGTCATATTTGATCATGTTGTTTACACATGTGATAAAGTGTGTATGTAACTATTTAATACATATGTGAGCCATTGTCTTTTTGTTTGTAGGCCAAATTTCAACCGTGTATGTGACTACTCAAATGTGAATCCTTTACCAGATGTGTCAGCAACCTTAATGTAATACATACATGTAATACATAAAGTGACTGGGCCTGCGAAAACAGGGCATGTGGGCACATGATTTTTGCCTACTTTTTCAAACTTCCTTGACTCATACCTTTTCATACCATTTTGCTATGGCAATGATATTTTAGACCCGTAGCAAGCATTTCTTTGGCTTTATGATGCAAGTTACAGAATACAAATATTCTGTTTCAATACTGAGATATGACCTGTAGTGTGACAGGGTGTAGTTTGTGCCCACATTCCCTGTTTTCGCAGGCCCGGTCACAAATATTATAAGCATTAGATTTGAAATAATTTATGAAATTATTAATTTTATAAATGAGCACTAAAAGGAGGTTACACATGTACAGTCAGTGTTGTACATCAAGTACAAAATGTTAAAGTCATGAGAACAGTTCGATTGCCCATTCTGGGGCATTGTCTGGTTGTCTCCTGTCAGATACACCCTCCACCTTAATCTCAAGGCACATAGCCTTTAGCACGATCACATCGTCTATGCTCTAACTTTCTGTCAAGGCTATCAAAAACAGATTGCAACTCTTGGGATCTCCATGATAGCTTTTTTCTAATTAGTTTCTTTTTACTGGATTGCGGTTCACGATCATCCTTGCTGCCACTGCTGTCCGGATGCTAAGTAGAAACACTATCTACTACGGTGGCCCGTTCCGGTCTATTTCCCGGAAATTTCTTTCAAATTTCCGAGAAATTTCTTCACTTTTTCTCATTTCTCAACAGTTTCTCTAAAGTTTCTCACCTTTTTCTCAATTTTTTCTCTATTCTTGAAACTTTCCCTAAAATTTCTTTAGTACTTCTCGATCTTTTCTCGTTTCTCAAAAATTTCCATAGAATTTCTTTGAGAAATAAGACGTCATGTGCACGTGATCAGTACTTCTCTAAAATTTCTATAGAATTTCTTCGTGGCATACGACGTCATAATGCGTAATTAAGAGTTCTTACTGTACAACTTAAAAGTGCGCGTGGATATGGCGGGAAAAGATGAAGTTTCTTTTTTGTTCAAGTGCGTTAAGGAAGGCAAGATTACGGGAGACGAAGCCATCGATATCATTGGCAAGGGCAGATTACCAGCCACCACAGGAGCTATTATGAGATATGGACCCAATCATAGTATCCAACCCCCTACACCAACTGCAAGTAAGCCAGCAACCGTTATCTTGTTACACATACTGAACGTAGTTCGAGCACGTGCATATTGACTTTAATGTATAAACCTGGCTTTGGTCTGTAGAGCTGTCTGGTTTTTTGTCAAAACAAAATGCTCTATATGCAGTGCTCATGAGCAGTGGTGTTTTAAAAGCAGGATCTTCTGCCTTGAGCTCTTATCAGAAAATATCTTTTTTGTTCATAACATTTTTATTGTAGCCAACTTGTATTTTTCCTTTTAATGCCTGCTTTAAGTATAATATGTAGCTAGTCGCATGAAAGTCTCCTGTCCAGACCGTATTGCCTTAACTTCTTGACATTATCAATTAGAGATTATAAGTACCCCCTCAGAAAAAGTTTTGTCGTCTGCCCACACCTTTTTGTTCGGCAACTTTTTGCATACAATTTGTTGTTACCGCCAAGGCCTTAACCATATAATCTTACCGCCAAGGTCTCAACCATATAATCTTACCGCCAAGGCCTTAACCATATAATCTTACCGCCAAGGTCTCAACCATATAATCTTACCGCCAAGGTCTCAACCATATAATCTTACCGCCAAGGTCTCAACCATATAATCTTACCGCCAAGGTCTCAACCTTAATTTGCATGCAACAATTTTGAACAAGAATGGTATGGATGATTCACCAGACCCCTTCCTAGAAATGGGGGGTTTTAAACTTCTAATTGACGAGTGGTGCTTATGAAGAACGTGACTAGCTAGTGTTTTATAGGCATCACCAGCAACATGGCACTATCATTTTACTAGGTAGTAGTAAAAGAGATTATTGAAAAATATAAGCAACTCCAATGAGGAGAACGATCAAATAGCTCTAAGAAGACAAGATGTTCTGCTAGTGTTCAAAAGAGAAACCCAGTTTTAATTAAGGTCAGTGTATAACTAACTATTCTAATAAGCATCAGTGGTGGATCCAGGGGGTTTGAGAGGGTTCCATGGAGCACCCTTTTTGAAAAATCATCAATGAAGCACAATCAAAATACTCTAATAGAGCATTCACTAAAATCTAGTGATGTGCGATATAGCTTATTGTTTACATTGCATATTACAAGCAAAATTATCACGATTATGATAATTATCATGACAATTAACATGTAACATTAGATGCCAGTCTACAGGTGAGAACTTATACAAACAACAAGTTTCTGAGTGCAGTTGTAACTAGTGATGAAAATTTCTATCAGAGAAAGTTTCTTGTTTATTGCAATTACTATGTATTTAGTTGAAATTTTTATATCACAATATAGCTTTGTCACAATATGATTATCATGAGATACACGGTATACGATAGATTGTACCATCACTACAATAATGCAACAGTCCAGGATGTAATCAAATGGCAGTTGCCAAATTGGTCATACTGTATGTTGAACTTGAGAAAAACTGAAATTCACTCAAAATTTCTGCTGCTTTTGGTCTGAGCCTTCAAAAGTGTGGGTTGCAAAAGTGAAACCCCGAAAGTATGGATCCACCCCTTGAGCATTAGCCACATGTGTGCAAATGACTTAATAAGTTTGTTCGATTATGTTAGATTACACTTGGTGGAATGAGGTTCGATGATGTAAAGCAACGTGGTGTACACTGCAAGGAACTTGGACCTAATGTTGGGGTTTCTATGGCACCCACAGCAACGTATGATGAATTGGTTGAGGAAGGAATAAAATACTTCTTCAGTTACAAGGAAAACGCAGCAGGTGTGGCAAGTCGTGAATATTTTTTGGCAGATGGGCAAGGAAGCAAGTTGCCCAACACCTTGCAAGGCCGCTCATGGGTTTTGGCAGATTATCTACACATGCATGGCATATTCCCATCAAAGACTAGGATATTCTGTGTACAAGTAAGCAGTCTTGTGTATATGCTGAATGTGGGATATTTAATCATGTGTATTGGAAATCTATATAGCAAGAGATCATCGGTATTCCCAGTGAGCCAGTTAATGTTCCTACTCCAATACCAGAGCCAGGTACTTCTCATGTTGTTGCCACAATACCATCTGACTCAAATGATGAGGTGGCTTTGAGAGATGTACAATGCAGCAGTGACAAGAAAATAGGTAAATATATCACAGCTTTGTAACACAATTTCAATCTCTACGCATGTACGAAGATGAACACTTCATTCCATTTTCATCATTTACACTGGGACGTAAACTTGGTAAGGGGGGTTATGGATTGGTGTTCCTGTCCGAACTAAATGGAACGTTTGTTGCTGCAAAGCAAATTCGATTCCATTGACATCAGATGAGGTCGACATGAGTGAGATTAATGTTTTAAGGTGATAAAATAGTTATATAGCTATATGATTTCCATATGTGCTTTTATAACATTTGTTTACACTGAACAGCTCACTGCGCCACCCTAACGTTGTTGTGTTCATGGGGTATTCCAGAGATGAACATCACATATACATCTTGACTAATTATGTACATGGCGGAGATTTATTCAACCTCCTTTTCAAAGAGGTACATTTATTGACTTGACTGAAATCTTTACATGTGTAATTATCGTCACAGAAAATACCACTCTAAGCAAGTGACCAACTGTCAATAACCGATCAAGTGGCACAGGCACTTGCTTATATGCATGGATGAAAGTCTCCTTTTATTCATCGAGATGTAAAGCCAATGAACATATTGGTAAGTACATAATTATGTAGATTGATGTAATATAGGCAAGCATTGTCTGTGTACTTGTCAAGTTCTTCGGTGCCTTAATAGTACTACTAGAGAAAGATTGGGTATAAATGTTATGAGATGTCACTGATATGGTACCTTAAAAGCTTTGTACATTGTGCAAATGAACTTCATAAGTACTTTTGTATTACTTTGGACTTTCTGCTGCACATAAAACAATATACCATATTTACTTGGTTAAACGCCACACCTTTAATAGTTGCCGCACTGAAGGGGGGCCCACAATCGATTGTGAAAATAAGGGCTTAAACATCGTTCACGTGTATCGAACGGTGGTTAAGCTTGAATAGTCGCCACATCGATTTTTGAGACTATAAGGTAATAGTAGCCGCAGTGTTTAACCAAGTAAATATTGTACTTTTAAACTTATTTATGAATAAAATAATTTTATGGTTTGTTAGAAATTATAATTATTGTTCACAGGTTGAAAAGGGAACTTTCCATGTATACTTAACAGACATGGGATTAGCCAGACTCAAGACAACAGCTTGTACAATGACAAATGTTGGAAAAGCTGAAGGCACACCTTATTATTCTTCACCAGAATGCTTTTTTGGAAACACATGCCTTGCGTCTGATGTTTGGAGCTTTGGTTTAGTCTTATCTGAAGTGTTTGGGAGAAAGCATGCGTGGGGAAAACTAATGACCCATGCTGAGATGGCACAACTTATTGTGGCTAAAACTCTACCCTCCGTACAACACCTCAACCCAACCATCAGAAGGGTGTGTGAAGGTTGTTTGCAGTATGATGCGAAAAAGAGAATCAATATGATGACTGTGATACAACAACTAAGGGAAATAAAACTCAAGACACTTTTTAGATGTTTGTACAATACTATAGCTTCATCGGCATTTGTAGGCTTTGAAATATTATCTTCACTCATTACATGTTCAGCTAAATCAGTGAACTCCTTTGGTACAGAGCAGGGTTTAGTGACACTCCATTCACGTGCAGATTCTACATCATCACTACTCACGGTGTGTCTATATGATCGTGTCCCTAATAATTGCATAACATTTTATTCAAATTTAAGTTTATCATACCTTCATCTTCAGGAAGAAAATACAGCTTATCTGGTATACCACCAGGATTATAATTACTTGGTCGTATTCTATGAATGTTCCATTCATGTGCCACGTAATCCAATTCAGCTTGTATCAAGTCCATAAAACAGTATCGAAGGCAGTCACTACACACAAAATCCATTGTTTAATTGGTGAAAAGTGTGTATTTTGACAAATTCTATAGCTGTGTTAGCCAAACTATAATCCAGATACATTGTCTCAGAAAACATGACTATTTTAATGTTTTTAATTTGACATTGGCCTACACAAAATTTTCAATCATAGTAATGTACTTGATATTGGTAGAATGTTCACATAACCTAATGCATAAATTGTGTGACCAAATGCCTAATCATACATAGTTTGTTCAGCACTGGTGATTCTAGACCTGATATACAGGTGGGGGGACAGCATAAAATGTTGTATGACTGTACCATAAAGCAGAATTTCAAGGGAGTCAGGGTGGGGGGGGGACCCCAGAAGCTACAGGATTTTTGCAATTATAAAGATTTAAAATGGCTTAAAATTAGTGCTAAAACATTAAAAATACTAAAACTAACAATACATATCTATACCACAACTTTCCCCCTAAATTTTAGAAAACTTATTTTTCAACAGGGCAGGCCTGTGCCCCCCCCCCAGTAGAATCGCCTATGTTGTTCAGACGCTGTGACCAAGCATTTTTTTTCTTATTTCAAGCATTGCCAATATTTCCTTAAACTGGATGATGCATGCAAACAAAATCAAAATACTTTAATATAATTGGTTTGCTTCAAACTCCAATGCATTTTAATTGTTTACAGTAAGTTTATTAGCATATATGCAACAGCACCATACATATATATCAACACTCTTTTACTTACATATGATATTCACTGCTGTCATCCAGTTCACCAAATTCTCTCAAAGCCTGTAATCATAGCAATTTTGCACTTATCACATGTGAAACACTAATTTCACACACCTTAAAATAATCCATCCACCATTGCGCAGCATTCTTGCGGAGCTGTCCCCACCAAGCCTCAATACACTAGTTTGTGCACAATTAAAACAAAAAAATAATAAAATACAAGGTAAACAAACTTGATTGGAAGTAGATCGGCCATACATGAAGCTTTTCTCCTTTGCAAAGGGATCATCATGTTGATCTCGCAAAAATGGCTGCAAAAATGCTATATTTGTATTCTCAGTTCCTCTGTCCGTTCTTAAAATTGTAGGACACCCTACGGTAATAAACACATCAGGTTTAATTTATATGTTTAGCTATCATATGCCTTAAAATATACCACATTCAATTGATTAATTAAACACTGCAGCTGTAATTAGCTTATAATATAGTATAAAAAACTAATGAGGATATTCAAGGGTAGCCGGTGCTATCAGTACAAAGCAGCTCTTAGACCTCAGTGCATCAAAAAAAGAGTACGTACTTATTACAATAGCTGCAATGTGTTTCACCACAATGTACACTAAAAATGGAAACAATAGACAAAAGGTATGGCATACAGAAACACATTATAGAATAACTATTGTTTGTTCCCTTCTCTATTACTGTAGGATTACCTTTCTAACACTACAGATACATAATTATTGTCACCGTGAGGCATGTTCACCGACACAGTATAGCTATGGCCACTATTCAAATGTAAGCCTTTTTGTATCAAATCTAAAAATGTACGTTATAGTACATTGGATATTATGTCTTGGCCTTATATGTTTACATATACTGTATATCCAAGGATCAAAATGCCATCCTGCAGGAGCTGAGAATTGGGAAGGATGAGGGTGGGCAACTGTACTCTCTGCCATTTTTGAGGGCAGCACCTATTCACTTATTCCAATGCCCAAAAGGCAACTATCTTATGGTACTACTCAAACGCAATGTCGCTATATGGATTGCAAGTTGATGTTTTCACAAAATTTTCATCCTTGGAACACATCAGTAGACAATTAAAGTAAAGCAATCCTAAAATATTAAACTGTAAAAATGCTTAAGTCATTCAGCAAAAAAGTTGAATAAGTAATATCAAGAGTTAGAGGATTAATGCTTGGTTGTATGTATACTATATTTATCTCATGTTTTCAACTAACCTGCTAATTTTTCTACACAATTTAAATAGTACCCTGCAATAATGTATGGATCATTATTTGAGGGGGATACATGAAGCCAAAGGATTCTACGTGAGTAGCTGTTAAAAGGTAAGATAAGAATTATATGCTTGTTTTTAATATTGCTTACCCGTCAATGCAGCCATGTATGGCAAAACCGTACGGCTTTAATTTATCATATCCGTCACAATGCCATATATAGTCTGGCCCCTACAGTTCACCAGAAAAGTGAACACAAAGTACAATAAAGCATTATCTGGTGAAATGAATACACCTTGCTGTGATATATCCTTCTCTTCAGTTTTTTTCCTTTCCTAGCTGCATCGCCTTCTGGGTTATCCAAAGCTGACATCATCACAACATTTCTGTAGCAAAATGTTGCTTACCGACTAAATAAAGGACCAACTGACTCACCTTCCAACACGCAAACTACGTTTCTCTTTCAGCCTCTTGTGCAATATGCGGTAACCAATGCAGTTCCGACACCTCCCTTTCTTCCTATGAATACAGTATTGCAGTAATGATAGTCACATTTATTTTGAAAGACCGTAGAATGAATGTAAACAATGGTCCCAATGTTTGATCCATGTAGCATGGAAGTTGGAACAATTGCTTCTCACCCTTCTTTAAGCTACACAAAGCCTGCAACATACAATGAAAGCATCCTCTCACAACTCATAATAGGATAGGCAGAAATTCATAAACAACAGAAATTCTTTAATAGAATACCCCTCATAGCTATGCAGCAGGTTGTATTGTAGTACTATGATACCGACTCTTCAACACTGACAATTTTATAATTCTTGACCTGTGAATAAGATACTTTTCCAGTACAAGATGTGTGGAGAACATTTTACCAGTGTCCTCGCAAGATATTGACATTTCAGTGTAATTTCTGACTACCACAGATACAGGCTGGGGTAGGGGGGATTGATTGCTATTAACTGAGGCAAAGATGTGGGTCCCTTGAACGTTTGGATACTAAGATACTGCATGTATTCATGTAAGGGGCCACTCATGCATATCGACTCGCAACTTGGAATTCATAGATCAACACCACAAGATTGCACATCCCTTCCTGTGACTGTCCCACTAGCTATTTTCCTGTGCTCTACTTGAATGCCTATACTTCTCCTATAAGTAAGGAGCTGAAAATTACAGATTCCCTGCACCATCCGCAATCTCAGCCCACATCTGACCATGGTAGTTGGGGATTTAATAGGTGCAAAAAAGTATATCTCCCACTAGGGACCTACAGATAGGCTATAGACTAAACAGCTGTGGAGAAGGGAGTATGCGAATGAACTACTTTCATGGATACACAACTTACTTTAATAGCCGCTTCGACTTCTTCAAAGGAAGTTTGACCGTTTTTGTCTCTTCTTCGCAAGCCCATCCTCTTCAGTCGCTTATACCGTGCCGTAAGTGTAAAAACTTGCAAATGTCCTCATATGTATAATCGTCTTTGAAATAGCGTAATATCAAATCTTCCTCACCCACTGTGTGCAAAGCAGGAATGGCCATGATAGTGCCGTGCTTGCGAGCGTGCTTGACACCATCCCATAATAACAAATATCACGTGCACATGACGTCTAATGACGTCGTATTTCTCAAAGAAATTCTATGGAAATTTTTGAGAAACGAGAAAAGATCGAGAAGTACTAAAGAAATTTTAGGGAAAGTTTCAAAAAATAGAGAAAAAATTGAGAAAAGGGTGAGAAACTTTAGAGAAACTGTTGAGAAATGAGAAAAAGTGAAGAAATTTCTCGGAAATTTCCCAGAAATGAAAGAAATTTCCGGGAAATAGACCGGAACGGGCCACCGTAATCTACTTCAGATTCATCCGATGACATAAAATCCACTGTAAGAACGGCTCTTATTTCCTCTTTTCTTTCAGCATCTATCGACTTTGACAGATTTAAAGCCTTCAGCCTTGCATGTGCTTTCTGTATACAACAATCGGTAATTATAAAGTAAACCTAATAATGCTTTATAACATACATTATGTTTTCTTTGACGCCTACGGGCAGCTTTAGATGTAGATTGCTGTTTTCCCCTTTGTACCCTTTGATGGGCACTCTTTCGTGACTTAAAATATGTCCTAGCAGTACCTATCAATATCATGCGTCCATAAGGCCATAGCAAATTCACACTATCAAATTAGGGACCCGTCTATTATGCCGGAATAATTTTAGGAATAATTGGAATATGAAAGCATAAAGAATAATTCCGGAATAATCGGTAAATTTCCGGGAATAAAAAATGGCGGATGTACTACGTGAAGTATTGGACAGTGATGAAGATAGAGAACAAGACGATTTATCCTCAGATGATAGCTTCGATAATAATATACAAAACATTAGTGATGTATCTTGTATAGAAGACGAAGATTCAAGTGTGATGCGGGTCACGCAGCACGTGGACAGTGAAAGTGGAACGAATTCTTCCGTAGTATCAAGTTCTGTTACTTCTGTAACTGATTCGTTTGGAAGAAGTTCATCATCAGCAGTATCACTACTAAGCGTCCTTAAAGCTCCAAAGGCCTCTGACTTGTCGAGGAAGCGTTCTGTTTTAAGAAATCCGCCTCGAGGGAAGAAGAAGTGTAGGGGTAACTCGGCTAATGACCCCACCAATATAAAACCTACGCAGCGTATAAGAGAGTACCCTAATGAGCCTTTCACTGTATCAAACAGCAAGTTATTTTGCAATGGTTGCCGTGAAGAATTGTGCATAAAGAAAAGTAGTGTAAAAAATCATATAGCCCCAGCAAAGCACAAGAAAGGTGCAGAGAGGCTTAAGGAAAAGACAGCAAAGGAGAAGGATATAGCTGAATCTCTGAAACTGTACAATAGTGTGGAGCATCTTAGAGGTGAAACATTACCCGAGGCTCAACAAGTATATCGTGTAAAAGTGATGAAGACATTTTTGCAAGCAGGTGTGCCCTTAGCCAAACTGGATGTATTTAAGGAAATACTGGAGGAGAACGGTTATCGTCTGTGCACCCAACGGTATCTGTTTGATTTGATTCCTTTTGTTCTAAATGAAGAAGTAGCTCAAATTAAAAGTGAAATGAATGGCAAGTTTGTTGGTGTTGTATTTGATGGGACAACGCATACATGTGAAGCTTTAGCCGTTGTTATTAGGTTTGTTAGTGATTCTTGGATCATAGAGCAACGCTTAATTGGAATTCAGCTGCTTGCTAAAAGCCTTTCAGGCGAGGAGATTGCTCGTGAAGTGATTAGTCTGCTTTCGACCAAATTTGGCATTGGACCAAATCACCTCATTTCTGCAATGAGAGATCGAGCTTCAGCAAACAACGTTGCGATGAGAACATTGAAAGTGGTTTACCCAAATGTTCTAGATGTTGGCTGTTTTTCTCATACTCTAGATTTGGTTGGGAATTACTTCAAGCTGCCAAATCTTACTGAGTTTCTCAACAGTTGGCTTTTGTTATTCTCGCACAGTGTTAAATGTAAATTTTTATGGCAAGAGCAAACTGGGAAAACAATGGCTACATACAGCCACACGAGGTGGTGGAGTAAATGGGAAATTTTGAGTCAAATTTTGGTACAGTTTGGAGATGTTAAGCCATTCTTGCAAAAAAATACAGATATTGGTCCTTCTACAAGACCAAAACTCCTAGCTTTCTTTGAGGATTCACAGAAGCTTAATCATTTGAAGATCGAGTTAGCAGCGGTAGTTGACTGGGGTGAAGTATTCGTTAAAGCAACATACAAATTGGAGGGTGATGGCCCTTTAGCTTTAACATGTTACGAGACAATCCAGGAGGTCATATCTGCCGTACAAGTTGGAAATATTCCAAATGTGCAGGCGATTGCCAAGAGCATATCATCATCCTCTGCCGTTCAACAGCAACTTGTTGCACATGCAAAAAATTGTGCCGAACCAACATTGAACTATTTCAAACAACAACTTACTTCGAGCCTTAAAGTTCCACTTGCCGCTTTTAAAGCATCACGGCTTTTTAATCCAAATACAGTTAAATTCCTGAATCCTGATGCATCATCAGTGGATACTCTTTCTGTCATTCCTTTTTTCAATCAAGAAGAAATAACAGCTCTCAAGAGAGAATTGCCTAGCTACCTAGCTAACATTGAAGCTATTGACAATGATGATTCTTCAGATGTTGATTGTTTAAAGTTTTGGAAAAGTTCTGAATCTACTTTACCACAATGGGCTGCAGCTGTTAAAAAGATATTGATTGTGCAGCCATCGTCAGCAGCTGTTGAAAGGGTTTTTTCAATGTTAAACAATGCCTTCAAAGACAAACAGCAAAATTCGTTACAAGATTACATTGAAGTATCGACCATGTTAAGATACAATAACCGTAAAAACAAGTAGCATGTACAACATTTTAAAAGCTATACTTTGTGTATTGCTATATATTACAAAAAAAAATGTGTGCTTTAATTAAATAATTGAGAATAATATTAGGAATAATAGGTGAGTACTGGAATAATTTTGAGAATAATAGGTGAGTTTAAAAAGAATTGCTAGAAAGAATAATCGGAAGCTTATAAAGCATAATAGACTGGTCCCTAACTATCATACTTATGTTTTATTAATGAAACATCATACTGAGAATCCTGAGCAACTGCCTTGACATTGCGGGTTATTGAGCTGTTTACATCCTTATTGGACTGATCATCAAAGCTATACGTATCCAATAAAAGTATGGACGTACATTGATAGCAACATATTCATACCTGACTGCATAATTCCATTCACATTCTTCTTCGTCCACCATTTTCTTATATACATCTCGAACAAGAGTCTGAAATTGCAAGAGACATGTTTACATAATGCACACTGTTATATAGCACCTCACACTAACTTCTCGGGGCACATTTGTGAGCTTAATACCAGCAGGATTCCCTTTTTCCTTCATCTGCTGCTTTAACATCTCTTCAATTCTAGCTGATGACGACTGCAGCTTTTTTTTGCCATTCTTGGAGATCTTTTATTGCCTGTGAAACATCGATGTCCCTATTGAGATGGTCAACATTGGACAACTGAGCATTACAATGGCAGTACTAACCCTGAGTCTGAAATTGGATCGTTATCACTTATTCCATGAGAGTGAAGACCAGGTGTGGATCTTGGTGTGGATATTGGTGTGGATGTAGTTGCTCGAGATGTTGATGGAGGTGTCCCGTTTCTTGTGCAGTTACTACTAGTGCTGGTAGTTGGCCGAAATATTCCTCCATTAGCAGAAACGGCTAGGCTGGTGCTTGAAGTCGAAGCAGGTGACTCGGAGCTATCCACGATTCTCCGTAACGCGTCCCTAGGGTTTACACTTCTTGACGGATGGCGGTTTCTCTCGGGTGTATCACTAAAAGAGAAGATTGGCGTTCTTTCCTGCGAGCTTCTTCTTGCCATCTTAAAAACGTCCAGCTGCCTAGCAGGTGCAGAGTTCACGTGGCATCAAATACTAGGGGTTACTATTGACAACCATCTCGGACCACAATAATACAAATGGCGACGTTTCCTAGGAAACGAACATGGCATTGTGGCCATTGTGATCAAGACGTTAGCCATCGTGTTTACAAGAGGCATAAAGAGCAATATTATGATCTTAATAATCGCACTTGGACACAACGCAAACAGAGACAGTTTGATGATGGTCACGATGAAGTCGTGCTGAATGACGTCATTGGAGCAGGTTCGAGTGCAGGTGAACATTCCGACTCACTATGCATGAACCAATGACATAATACTGTGCCAACTGTTACACTGAATAATGGTCCTATTCTTCATGTGAACAAATCTTTGCATTTCACGTAAGAGCTGAGATTTTCAAAGAACACAGCTAGCTAGCTACTGTACACTGTATAGCTAGCTATTGTGTTTTTCCTGCAAGGCAACTGATGAATCTGTCAATTTTGTGATCTCACTTTGCTGTTGAGGAATTTTCTTGGTAATAGAACACTTTAGTATAGAATTACTATCTGACTATGGATTTTATGTGAAGTTAGCTAATTAATGTTTACACAAATTGAAATGTGCATGCGCACAAGTCATAATACAAGCACATGTACTAATGCATATTGTGTATTGGAGTTGGAGAATCTGTATAGAGATGTGACAGCTATGCTATAAATTGATCTTAACATAACGTTTAAGTGTCAAATACCGTTAGCCCCTAATGCTACACATATAGCTAGCTACTGTTAATCCTTTGACAATATAGAAGCATATATTCTTCAAATAGTGTTGTTCCTTAGTCACTTCACTTTCTTTAGCAGTTACTGCAATAGCTACAGTGTATACTGTATACAAAAATAATAAGGTTGTTGGTCTAAGTCCTCCTCCTTGATTTTATTATGATGTTATGCATAGGAAATAAGATTGTTTATGTATGCAGCTGATGACATGTTCCTAAACTAGTTTAAATAGTTCATTTTGTAATTTTACTTTCTTGCGTACGTGTGCGCACACAGCAAATATTATTGTCAGATATTAACCTACAGTAGGTATCGTACTTTATCTCCTAACCTAGTGCTTTAGCATTCAAGTGGTTTGTATGAGGCTTTACGGTGAAAATACATGTATTTATTTCCTTAGAGGCTACAGACTGGAATGATTACAGTGATATTGATTGCTCGTGCTGTGAAGATCATCATAATGCTTCTGTTCATGAAGCAGGTACAGATGAAATAGTTGAGGAGCATTGGGATGTCTCTAGTGAAAGTATAGATAGAGATTTTAATGTTTGTGAAGAAGATATAACTAAAGAAGATACCCACTTATGGAGGAATAATGTTGACCCGCAGCCACCTGAAACTAACAGAATTGGGATGTTGCTTTTATCTTTTCTACTTTTATGGACGTCATTTTATGGAATTTCAGCAGCAGCTCTAAACCATCTAGTTCAATTTCTACATTCTATTTTCTCCCTGCTAGCTCCTCTTTCACCACCTATAGCTGCATTGTTGGATATTTTTCCTAGCTCTCTATACAAATTAAAGAAAATGTTTGATCAGTCAACCGATCCATTTGAGAAATATGTAATCTGTCCTCAATGTAGTTCTTTGTATACTCAAAAAGAATGTTTACAAAAAAGCCTAAGTGGCATTATAAGTGCTAAGCCCTGTAATCACATTGAATTCAGAAATCACCCGTTTTCATCTTGCAGGAATCCTTGTGGTCACACACTCTTAAAAGAAGTGATTACTAAAACTGGTAAAAAGTTTTATCCAATCAAGAGTTATTGTTATTATCCTCTTGCGAAAAGCATATCATCTGTTTTAAGCCAACACAACTTAATGGATCAATGTGAACACTGGAGATCTCGCAATATTTCAGAAAACAATTTTGCAGATATTTATTATGGGAGAGTATGGAAAGAGTTTATGAATTATGATGGCAAGCCATTTCTTTCCAGACCATACAATCTAGGATTGATGCTTAACTGTGATTGGTTCCAACCCTTTGATTTAAGTACTTACAGCGTTGGAGTCTTTTACTTGGTAATTTTAAACCTTCCACGTACCATCCGATTTAAACCTGAAAATATTTTGATTGCAGGAATAATTCCTGGACCTGGAGAACCTAGTTACAATGAAATAAACTCATATTTAAGACCCCTTGTTAAAGAACTTAACTTTCTATGGACTGATGGGTTCACGATGATGCACAATGATAAGTCAGTAGTTGTTCGAGCTGCTCTGTTGGCTACTGTGTGTGATGTAACTGCAACTGCAAAGATTGGAGGATTTGTAGGTCATATGTCCAAACACGCTTGTTGGAAATGTTCAAAAGAATTTCCATACAATAAAACACTAAACCATGTTGATTTTTCAGGAATTGAATTAGGACATCTACGAGAGCACTCTCAGCACAAAAGAAATGCATTGAAGGCAAAAGATGCTACAACTCCTTCTGAACGTAATCATCTAGAACTGGAAAGCGGAAGTCGGTTCACAGAATTGTTTCATCTCCCATATTATGACTGTAATAGGTTTGCAATCATTGATCCGATGCATAATTTACTATTAGGAACTCCCAAGAGAATTCTTCATAAGGAGTGGTTAAAAAATGGATTGATTAACAACAAAGCACTAGAGGAAATACAGGAGATAGTCCATAACTGCACAGTACCTAGTGGTGTTGGTAGAATTCCTTCCAAAATTTCATCAAACTTTAGTAAATTGACTGCAGATGAATGGAAAAACTGGACTTTGTTGTTTTCTCCACTTGTGTTGCATAATTATCTACCTCAAGATCACCTAGATTGTTTGCAATCATACATTTCTGCTTGTGAGATTTATTGCTCTTCAACACTAACATTAGATGACATCAACAGAGCAGAAGAGTTGATGAAATGCTTTTTCACATCAGCTGAATCGCTCTATGGTGCCCCTTTTTTAACAATAAATACTCATTTACATCTCCCTGACATTTTTAAAGACTATGGCCCATGCTACGGATACTGGCTATTTAGCTTTGAACGCTATAATGGCATTTTGGGAAAGTATCATACCAATCAACTTTCTGTTGAAGTTCAATTAATGCGTAGGTTTATTGAGAATGCACACATTAGAAACATTGCTAGACCTTACGCACTATCTCCAGAGCATTATTCTATTTTCAAAACCTTGCTAGGTGCCACAAGTAGTGGTTCTGCATCGGACACTGTGTTTGGCCAAACAATTTATCCAGTGGTAGCTGGTGATTTTACTGATTTTTCTTCATTGCAAACCGGCACGATTGAATTTTTGTCACCTTTTATATTATACCATTTTGATCGTACTGAGATTTTCAACTTGAGAAGATGCTACCAGAAATTTATTCCAGATGTAGATGTGCTAGAAATTCCACAACTTTGTCGCACATACAAAAAGGCAATGTGGTTTACCCAATATCTAAAAAGCTCCAAGTATCCTAAGGAAGTACAAACTTGCATTTTAGCTCACTGGGTAGGGAGAGATGGACAGATAATTGATGCAGCTGCTGGTGACTTATCATCTTGTGGTAGGATAGAATATTTTTTCAGCCAGCGGCTATTGCTTACCAATGGCCAGTACACTGAGACAAGAATGGCCTGTGTAAAGTGGTTTCAACAACATGATCTTAGGCACGTCTTAATGAAACCAGCTCAACTTTGGCATGAAAATTCCTTTAAGGAATTCGGTCCTGCATCATTTATTCCAATGGAGAAAGTACTGGAAATCTGTGTCTCTATAAGCTTATCTGTAGATTCAGAAATGGTAATTGCTGTAAATCCTTTGAGAAAAAAAATCTTTATATAAAAATATTATTACTCCATGAAATATGTAACCAATTATGTTTTGTATGCTTATCTGTTCATGTACTTTATGTGTTAGTAAAAAGTAAAGGTATTCTCTAACTATGTACATATTCAGTCAATAAGAAACGTATGCATGCCAGTTTGTAGACTTACGTCTAAAAAGTTTCATATATAATGACCATGAAAGTTTCTCAACAATAGTATTTGACAGTTAATTATCAGGTAGTTACCACCTTCATGCTTTTCTTGTAAGACATACACTGATTATTTTCTGTCAGAACTGAATTTTATCAATTTTTATTAAGTATGGAATGACTGTATGCACATGCATATTTCCAGCACATTTGTGCTATATTTCCTTCACTTATGTGTTACATTAGGTGAAAAGGACATCTGTGATGAATATAACATTTTTTGTGAATGTGAAATGTAGAAAATATGAAACGCAAATGAATTTGTATGCACCACAGATTTATGACATGCTGTATTTCACATATTAAACACTTCATATTTCCTTTAGGTATTGCACAGGTCACATATGTAGTACATATTGTCTTAAATATGTGCAACATGTATGATACTAAAGCACATTTGAGCAAATACATTTTTTCTTGTAGTGTATCTACCTAACTTAGTATGTATGTAGCTATAGCTACAGCTTTAATACACTAATAATATTATTGCAAACAGTTGAACTATTGCTGTAGATATTTGCAACTATTTATGGCTAGAAAAATGCTTCATCTAGATATGGCTATTAATTAATTCTAGCAAAACTACTTATAGCAGCATCTTGAAAACTAAGCAACTCGCCACAGAAACTAACCAAGCTTTATTATGGAATAATAGGTTAGATAATAAAGAATAATAGGGGAAATTCTGGAAAGAATAATAGGTAAAATTTTGAGCATAATAGGCTCAGGCTTAGTGTTAATTAAAGGTAGGTAGAGTGCTAAAGGTAGGTGCTATGGGTACAAACACCCTTATCAGTGTTCACTGACATCAGTTGGGTGTTATAGTGACATGTTAGACATTCATTTTAATTTTCCAAAGGGGTGGAGCCTCTTTATTTTTATTTCTCCATGTACATTAAAAGGGATATACACTCTGTGAAGCCATGTAGTATTTTGTGTAACATGAAATCATTGTTTGACCAATACTATTACATAATGATCTGCTTTATTCTGCTTATGTTTGTACTTTACCAGCTGTAACATATAAAGCTTGACAAGATACACAATGCAACCATCTGGTCCTGAAAAGCATTGAGTGGCTTCTGTATACCAAAACATATTCAGCATGTAAACAGCGCATAGCTCCTATGAGGAAACACATCTGATCTGTGAAATACAGTAATTAAACAGAATTACAAATGCACTTACTTGATTGTCTTTCTGCACTTTACTAAGTTGCTATATGTATTTACACATAACTACCAAAGAAACTTGTAATTGTGGGGTTAAATTCCTAGAACTACAAGAAACACTTTTTGATGTCTTTAACACCCAATGGGTGTAACTATAAGGTGTTTATTATTTTCAGGGATGCTGTAATTACACTCCTTTGACATTTAGAAAATATAGGTGTTTTGGTAGCACCGCTTATTTATTCATTTATTTATTAAAACTTTACAGCACAAATGCTGAAGGTCTGTCTGTAGGACACTTGGTCCTACAGTCTGTTTAAAGTTGTTACAGAAAGTTTGTTTGAAAAGGTGGAGAATGGAGAAAAAATCCACGACTGGACCTGGGAAGCCTCAAACCTGTAGCCATCCAACCTCCAACCTATTATTAGATAGCATATTAAAATACAGTGCAGTAGTAACCCTTTGGGTGGTTTTGATATATACAGTAGCAACAAGTGTTGCAGCAGCAAATATAGTATTATAAGGTGTTACAGGGCTAAATAGGTGTTGCTATACATCATTTTGGGGTGTTATGGGTTAACAACACCCTGAAGGTGCAGCCGTAACCCTGTATGCTTTCAAGGAGTACTGTTACAACACCCCATTGTTTTTCAGTTAAACTGGGATGTTATAAGTGAACCAGAATTTTAACAGTGCACAGAAACTATTTTGTAAACTTGGTGTGGTTGATATGTAGCTACACATCTAAACTTAAATTAGCTGCTAGGACTATGGCTCTGCCAAATAACTGTATATAGCAACCATGCTAGTAAACAGTAGATCCCATTGCAAATAGCTAATATAATTTGTGCATCAGAATAGTAGTAATTTTTATTATCAAACTGTTCCATATTATAGACTGCTGTGCTTGATCAGTAGCTAACCATGAGTAATCTACACTACAGTACAGTAGTGTTAGCTATATAGAATTCATTGGTTGCTCTATATAAGTATCCAGATTTGTGCAAATACTTGATTCTCACCCCACATAATTATGTTACATTGTATTTCCAAAAAATTTTGCTGTCATAATTGCCACATCCTTGGACTTACAGTAAGAATTACTAGAAACTCTGCCCCTTTCAAACCAGTCAAGGGAACTCAAACCTGAACTCACTCACTGTTACAATATTTTTTTCTAGTAAGCATTACTTATTACCACATAATCTTTTTCCTCTCTTTATTCTCATATAGCTCAATGTGGAAGTCTTGTGTTTTGCTAAACATCATGTGTGTTTACTTACATTTGATGTGTTTATGAGAAAAAACTTTCAATAGTATAACTGCAGTATATGTATGTTAAAGTTTCTTATGTGTAATGAACTGCTCTGCTAAGCAATGTGCAATTGCAGTTAAATCAGCAGCTAAGCATGTTACAAAATGTACCATTAATCATTTAATGCAATGAGTGATTCCTGAAACTCCTCATAACTGCTGCACACTGCATTTGCTATTTTATTCCTTTCATTGACCTTAACATGGAGCATTTCAGTCGAGGAATTATTTGTTATTTTGTTCTTCCAAACCTTAAAATTCATGTTGACAGTGTTCATTCTGGATTTGATTGTGTTACCACATGTTGACATCACACAGTGATAGGAAATGTGAACAATAAAGTAAGCAAACATCACAAAGATCAGACACTGCAGCAAAAGTGGTTCTATATCGCTACTACCATCATAATGTGATGCTGTAACAAACACTGCTAGTAGGTTAAGTAGAGTCAACATCTCTTGGATATTTTTAAAGCTGCACTTAAATGGATGAACAAAACCTTCAACACACAAAAGTACTCCAAGTATAACTGCTCCAATAGCAAGAGTTATGTCTGTATTAAGGGCAGATAAGCCAAGAAAGACAGCTCTGATTAAAAGCTGTAAGCCCATCCAGTATGAAAGGTCATCTTTGTAAGGGCCAAGGTATGCATCCAGCAATGGCTTAAAAGTGTTAATGAGATGAAAGCGAGACAGTGTTCTTGGAAACAGAAGGAGAATATTAAATGGTAGTAAGATAAGGAATAACACGAGGCAGACAGCAAAGAGTATTGAATATTGTGTTCCAAAAATTGGAACATTTGTGTCCACTGACCAGACAAAAGTGATGTGATCACTATGAAGGTGAGTGATAGGAGAGAAAAAGAACAAAACACTGCATACAGTGATCAAGATCTTTGTATAAATTAAAAGGAATAATGTGGCAAGAACTGGTAATGCTCTTTGTGCTGTAAGGCTTTGGATTTTATTAGAGTAGCGACTGCCAATTATCAATGCAATTGCTATCAAAATTAAATATAATGGAAAGGCTAATTGTAAACATGTCTTTGAAAAATCATTCATTTCATGGTAAAAACAAGTTTCCAATCCCAAATCTAAGTTAGACAATGCCAGTAATACACAAACTGAATGACACTTTGGGAAAAACAATGAAAAGTTTATGCTGATGATGTTTACATAGAAAATGAATGTGTTTATTACTCCATTGGTAACAGTTAAGTTAAACCCAAAGAGCATCACAACAAGGACAACACCAGCTATTGCAATTGGTATAACAATCCACAGGTACACACTAGAACACTCTTTGCATTGAGATGAACCAAACACATTACTGAGACCAGGTTGACAATGACCGCACAAAACACCAGATCTCTTAAACTGACACTGCTGATCAGGAGTAGATGGATTTACATATGATGGATGGGGTAAGCAATAATCAAATGGACAGTTGTGTGATAATGAGTAAATACGAGATCTATTGGAACTCCTTCCAGATATCCAACTCTTGGATGGGCGTAATACAGTTTGATCCTGCAAATTACATGACGTTGTAAATGACTTCAACACTGGATCACAATAACATGACTTCCATGTCTCTAGTTTGAATCCTAATGGACAGGTATTCAAAGTGACATAAAACACTTCAGGATAGCCATTAGGTCCCAAATATAATTGACATTCATCCTGATCAGACCAAATGGTGTAATTGTACTCATTACAACTGTGACTGGGATGGGTCTGTGAAATTTCAAGTGCACCTGTAATTTTGCAAGCATGTTCTAAGTGTACGCTTGTGTCAGCAAGCATTGTGTTAGAAGATGAGAAAGACTGTATTATTAATAGTTTAACTGTTAAAGTCTGTCCTGGAAAAGTGATCCCAAATGGCGCTCTTTACAGTTAAACTTGTCCTCAGTTGAGCAAGGACAAACTAAGGACTTAGTAGACTCCCTAATAGTTTTATTTGCCCAACGTAATTTAGTTTCAACAACAGTACCATACACCTCTGATGCTACTGAGGAATAAAATGCAGTTTCCAGTAACCATGAACAATTTGTGGAGGTCCAAATATTTATCTCATAATGTGGTGCACTGTATGTGTTATCCACAAAAAGTATCTTGTAGTTCAGTGTTTTATTTACAGCAAACTCATGGTCCAAATTGCCTCTATCACTAATAAACTGATAGTAACAGATTTGGTCTAAATTTTCATTGTGTACTTTTGTGGTTGTTGTACTGGTATACACGTGGTTCCTTGTTATGTTTACTGTAGTATATTCTTTTAGTAAATAGTAAGACCCTTCTCTTGCCTGTATAATAAACCTTGCATAATTGGATGAAAACTCAACATAGTTGTTATACATCAAAACTGATAAATAGAGTCTTATAATGGTCTCATATGTGTTGTTAACAATAATAAGATTCATTAATTCAATATTCCCGTTTGTAGATGATATCAAGCTGACCAAGTTATCATGTTTATTGGATGATATAGTAGTTTCTGTTATAGTAATGTAGTGAGAGAGTTGCCATAGAGCTGTCACTTCACTGTTTACTTTGATCATTTGAACATCACAATTGTAAAGAAAGCTGGAATGATTTATCTTGACAAGGACATTAAATAACAAAGTGTTTTTAGGATCAAGATATAATAATGAATTCATGTTTGAGTTATTAACAAAGTGACAATTATTGAAGGCAATTATGTTTGATTGTGTGTCACATTTTCTTTGATGTCGTGATTTACTATAAATGAAGCCTGCATTGTAAATTAAAACATTAAACATTTTCAAAAAGATGTTTCCAAAATTATTATTAATGATACAATTATTGAATGTCACACTGTTATCAATGTACTGTCCAACTGATTCTTTATGGTAGTACAGCACACTTGTATTATACAGCTGACTAAAGGTGGTATCCTGGACTACCATGGATATCCCATATGATTCTTGAAAGAGAGCAAGAAACAGAGCGTATGAGCTATTACACAATTTGTTATTTTTATAATTGTAGTGCCTGATGGTTGCAGTGTAGTTTGTTATGTTGTGTGTTTCATTGTTTACATCAATGTAATAAAACTCAATACCATTTACTGGTGACGAATTACTGTCTGGATAACCACAGTTTAGGGCTATTCTCACATCTACAAAGCTGGACACTTCTGTAGCAAAGACATTAATAGCTACAATTCCACTTACATCAGAATTAGCAGTTATAGTTACACGAATGATCTTTACTGTAGTACAACAGTTAAAGTATAATACGCCACTGTGATTATAATATGGTACAGTTTCATGGTTATGTTTAAGTGCCTTACTGCCTCTTTTGCCACAGTTAGCAAACTCAATGTTACATATTGTTAAATTGGTAACATTTACAGCTCCAGCAGTTATTGCCAATCCATTACAATGAATGATGCTGTCATTTCCACATATTGTGAAATTTTTCACATCCTGTAAAACCATATCACTTTGAAGAATATGCATTCCTGGCAGAAACTGTAGTTTAGTGTGAGAGGTAAAATATTTATTCCTGTTCATGAGGTAGTGACTGAGGGTATGTGCACTGTTAATTGAGTAGTGTTCATCATCTGATTTTACAAAATATGTTGTTGATGATCCCTTGTGTAGCAATGCTACAATTATGACACATAACACTAGTAGTACTGTACTAAATGCTTTCTGCTGGTTAGTGTAGCATTCACACCTCTTGGCCTATATTAAGACCACAGCATTAACGCATTGTAGAACTAGATAGTGTATGCACTTCCACAATCATCACTTCTGAATCACTTTTGTGTATAATTATTCTTTTTAAAATTTATTTAAGGCTTTACAGCACAAGTGCTGAGGTACGTACAACACCTGGTCCTACAGCCTGTTACATAAAGTATGTGAGAAAAGAGAAAAAATTCATGACTGGACCTGGGCAGCCTTGAACCTGCCTCCATCCAATTAATGCTCGAACACTAACAGGAGTCTGCAAGGCAGTCGACAAGATGTTTTTTCCTTGTCAATTGCATGTATGTATATGTATCCATAGGATCTCTAGAAAGTGACTTGCTATCTCAAAGTATTCCATGTGGAACCAAATGGACATTAGTATATTTACTAAAGGCTTTACAGCGCAAGTGCTGAAGGTCTGCAGGACACCTGGTCCTACAGCCTGTTTAACGTTGTTACATTGCACTGTACTGTGCATCCTTGGCATGTACCCAAGGATATACAAACAATAGTTCATACAACAGATAAATGTGTATTGAACAGTCAGAAGTGGCCTATTATATACATTATTTTTTGCTTTATAATTAGGAACTCCTTTGGGGTATGGTGCCAAATATTGCTAGCATCATCACTACAGCCAATTCTTGGTTATATCACATTTCAAACTATTGATGACCACACTCTTTTTGCAACTTGGCTGTTTTGGATATCAACACAAAGCGTACGAGCCTGTCTTAGGAGCCACCTATATAGAAAGGCCATTACCTACATACTTTACTTTCTCCTAGTGAGATATTTAATCCTATACTGTATAAAGCAACTATGTATTATTTTATTAAGGCTAAGGAATTTTGGCCAGAAGTTGACCAGATTCCACTGCATGCAGTTTTAGTTTGCTGCCACCTATTACATGTATTTGTAGCTACAGGTACAATACATTTTAACATTGTGCAGCTGGACAATGTTATTATACTGTAGCACATACGTACATTCATCTGTGTACCTTCATGGCTCTATCTGCACTTGTTCTGTGTGTACTCAGAGTGCAACATTCAGCAATAATGTTTGCACATGGTGTATGAATGTGAATCTACTGTATTTGTACAATGAATGATTGTTGTTTATTATGTTTGGTATGTAGCAATATTTCTCTATTGGTTTCAGTATAATGTTTGCAAAATCTTAAACCCACAATCTATGCATGATCTGTGATTTACCATGATCCACTGTTAATTATATACATTATACATGGCTAAATCATTGCAAATTTCTTATTTTGTGTGTTATTAACATCCTATGTCAGCCAGCCTGCATACTTTGCACTACCGCACTTTATGACATGCACTAGAGCTATTGCATAGTTTGGGGAAAACGCATGCTTGCCATCATCAGCACAAAGTATCAGCTGTCAGCAAGGCAGGGCAGTAAGTCAAGCAAGGCAGTAAACTATGCAAGGCAGTAAGCCATGCAAGGCAGTAGGCTAAAAGCAGGGCAGTAAGTCAAGCAAGGTAGTATGTAAACAGGGCAGTAAGCCGAAGTAAGCAAAAAAATGCAGTAAACCAAGAAAGGCAGTAAACCAAGCAATGCAGAAGATCAAGCAGTGATCCTAGCACAGCAGAAAGGCCAAGAAGGGCAGCAAGCCCAAGCAAGGCTGTTGGACAGGGCAGTAGGCCAAGCAGGGAAGTAGGCCAAGCAGGGAAGTAACCAAGCAAGGAAGTAAGCTGATGAAGGCAGTAAACCAAGCAAAGTAGTAAGCCATGATTATGATTATTATTATTACTGAGCAGTCAGCCCTGCTGGTGTGCTCAGATTTACCCAAATACATGCAACACAATTACAATAATGATTGTAGTCCAGTTCTAAAAATGTCAGTATCTGCAACTTCAATAAGATCTACTGGTAAGGAGTTCCAATCATTAATTGTTCTTGAAAAATAACTATTTTGGTGTGCTGTGGTAGATACATGTGGTAAGATGTAGTGCAGTGGATGGTACTGTCTCGTTGATCGTGATGTTGGTAGATAGTATGGAGGAATTGTAAGTGATATCTGTTGGTAAAAAAACTTTGTGTAATGTTTGTAGTCGAGATAATTTGCAGCAAGTCTGGAGAGTTGGCCATGAAAGCTGATTTAACATTGAGGTGACAGAACTAAGTCTACCATTACCCAGCGTGCTGCTCTTCGTTGTATTTTTTCTAGCTCTACAATATCTCCACTTTGGTGAGGGTCCCAGACGTCAGATGAATATTCTAGTTGTGGCCTGACCTTGTTAGATAAGCAGATCCTTTAACTTGTTTTGAACATTTGTTTAAATTACGTTTCAGGAAATTAAGTGTTTTAGATTTTTTAGTAACAATACAAAATGTGTGGCGACCAAGATAGTGATGTATTAAGGATTACTCCCAAGTAAGTATGTTGATCAGATAGATTTAAGATGTGATTATCGAGGGTATAGACTTGAACGGTGTCAAGGATCTTGTACAACGTACGACAGTACATTTACTAACATTGAATCTATGTTGCCAGGTGTTTGCCCATTCTGATAACCTATTCAGGTCTTCTTGAAACATGTTGGCATCTTCTGCACCGTTAACAACTCTGTAAAGTAGACAATCATCAGCAAACAAGCGGAGTGGTGAGTTGATATCTTTAGTAAATTATGTCATTAATGTACAACAGAAACATTAATGGTCCGAACACTGTGCCTTGTGGTACTCCAGAAAGCACTGGTACTGGACTCGAGGATTCACTATCTAACACAACACACTGGGAGCGGTGAGTAAGCCAAGTTTGGATTCAATTGTAACTATTACCATTAATTCCATAGAATCTTAATTTAGTTAGTAGTCGCTGGTGTGGTACTGTGTCAAATGTTTTGGAAACGTCTAATAGGATGATGTCTATTTGTTTTTGGTGGCCTAAAGCAAAGGAGATATCTTCAGTTAATGTGATGAGCTGGGTTACACATGAATGGTTAGCTCTGAATCCATATTGATTTTCAATTAATATGTTGTTCTGATTTAGGTGGCTCATGATAGAGTGATATAATATGCTCCATGGCTTTAGCACAAATGGAGGTTAATGAAATAGGACGATAATTAGCAACATTACTACGACTACCCTTTTTATGTACAGGACATATATTAGCTTTTAGCCAGTCATTTGGTAAAAGACTTGTAGATAGAGACTGAGTAAAAGTTATATGTAATATTGGACCAGGTGTTATTTCATCTACACAGTGCTTTAAGATGTAAGGAGATATACGGTCTGGTCCACTGGCCTTGTGTTCATCAAGTGATGTAAGTAAATGGTATATTCCAGCTTGAGAAATAGATATATCAGGCATGTTGGGTACATCAGTATGATTATCCATAGTTGGTATTGTTGAAAAGTTTTCTTCTGTAAAAACTGATTTAAAGTGACTATTCAAAGCATTAACTTTATCCTTTGCACTATGAATTGGTTGATCGTCTACGAATAATACAGGTACATGTATATCAGGTTTGTCTTGACGCTTAGCTCTGATGTATTTCCAAAATTGTCATCGGTTACCACTAAAGGAGTTATCAAACAGTCTTTTATAGTAGTTGTTTTGTGCTTCTTTCAATTTAGTATTTATGGAGTTCTTCATTTTACGGTAAGCATCCCAATCATGTTGCAAATTACTTCTTTTAGCTCTGTTATATAAGCGTTTTTGTACTTTCATGTCTGCTTTAATTTGCCTATTTATCCATGGTAGTCTATTACGTTAGTTGTTAACTTTGTGTGGAACATGATCAATAACTGCTTTGTCAACTGCCACCTTGAATTCCTGCTATAGTTGATCGACAGTTCTAGATTGAGGATCACTGTTCAGAAAATTATTACTAAAGGTTGCAAGATCATTTTTTATTGACTGGAGGTCATCTTTATGATATAGTGCAACACTATGTTGATTTTTACCTGTTGTTGGCTTTTGAGTTATGTGAAGGTCAAATGTGACTGGGCCTGCAAAGATAGGGCATGTGGGCACATGATTTTTGCCTACTTTTTCAAACTTCCATTACTCATAACTTTTCATAACATCATGCTATTCCAATGCAAATTTTAGCTTTTAGGAAGCATTTAACTGGCTTAATGCTGTAAGTTACAGAATGCAAACATTTTGTTCCAGTACTGAGATACGGCCCATAGTGGAAAGGGGTGTAGTTTGTGCCCACATGCCCTATTTTTACAGGCCTGGTCACAAATATGATTGTATCATGATCAGGGATGCCAGGTACAGTATTAAGATTAGAAATATTTGGATGTGTAGACAAAACTAGATCCAATATGTGACCCAGTCTGCGAAAAGGACTCTTATAGCCTTTCCAATTGCATATATATGGTAACCCATAACTTGACTGGTGAATATGGTACAAGCCTACAATTTGGTCACTCAACAACCCTAACCTGGCAGTAGCTGTGGGTGTAATTACATGGTGATAGCGTTAGTAGATTAGGAGTTACGATTAGCCAAACATGGATAATTGGAAAGGCTATAAGAGCCCTTTTCGCAGACCGGGTCACATATATTATTCTGGCGCGTTGCTTGATGTACAAACTTCTCAAGACCAACATCATTGATTATTTTTTAAAATAAGCTATTCAGCCTACTGCCATAAGTTGGTGTACTAATTTGGCCATAACCACTATTCCAAGTAATACCTGGGAAATTGAAATCTCCTATTAGCAAGATGTTAGGTAGAGTCTTAGATTGGTTCAATAGGTTAGATAATGATAGATGGAGTTACTCTATTGGATACAAGTCAGATGCTGGAGGGCGATAGAACTGAAGCAGGCATAGGACTTTGGTTGGGAGGTGCTAGTTTAGTCCAGATCAGTTCGGCTTCTGTGTCCAAAGATGATTCTTCTAGTCTAGAACTTGCAGCTGCCATGCAAGGCAGTAGACCAAAAGCAGGGCAGTAACAGCATTGAAACCGGGTCGGGTCATCCGGGTCACATTTTCTCCGGGTCCGACCGGGTTTACAAATTATCCGGGTATGACCCGGATTGGATCACGTGAGAAACGAAATTGTTCGTTTGACGACGTGGAAACTTATAAACGCTAGCCGCGTAGCTCTGTCGTGAGCCACGCCCGCTTACCGCGTTACAAACATAAGCTCATCCACGCGTCCATTTATTAGTAAGTGCAGTCAATAGCACGAAAGTGCGTCCGTTGCTGTCTGTAAGCTTACGTGGGCCACGCCCATTAATCAATTATTGTACGAGTTGTATATAGTCTAGTCTTGCAGCAGGATAAGTACTTTTGTGAGCCACACCCACTTTAATATATGGGGAAATTGTAATACTAGGTATGCACGAAGCCACACCCAATTGCTGTCTGTAAACTCACAGTAGCTAAGTTAGGGTCCGAAAATCGATATCTTCAAATCGAGTTATAAACTATAGTCATGTGTAGGGGTAGGTCTAATCAAGAAAACATTAGAGTGGCAGCAGCTTTCGTCCATCTCTTCTAGTGAAAATAACGTGAAATACCTTGAATTCAATCGATTTTTCGCCGTCGTAATTTGCAGTGTTATTCTTTTGGGCCAAAATTCTCTCTCAAGCTTTGAGAGGTTGTCCACTCTTACTACGGAGTATAGGTAGTTTAATATAATTAATTAATATTTGGTGGTGGCATCGCGCACATCGCCGATCTGCGAAAAAAAGACGTTTTTTGATCTGGAGCACAGCAGACTTGCAGGAAATACTGCAACATTTACTGCAGTGATCACCTCCAAGTCAAGTACCTGTGTACAGAATATGGTGTAGATTGAAGTTTGTTGACCATCTGGCTGAGACCAGCCTTGCCAGATTTAGCAAAAATTCCTCCACGAGCCAACAAATACTGTAGTCTCGTGCACATACGCACCTTTAAGTGTGTTGAAGTGGGACATAACACACGTACATACTGAAAACTACACCATACTACTACTTATTACCTAACTATATACTTATTACTACCTACGTACTTAACTTAACCAATGTCAAAGTCAGGAAATTCGTCCTCAGCAGTAAGCGAATACTGGCGGAGTATCATTTTCGCATTGTACCTCCACAAAGTCACAGACAGTTGCTGGAGAAGTTGGCGCCTAGCAAACTTTCGAGGTAAACCGTTTCTAACAGTTGTTCTGTCAGCTATGGATCCTAAAATTGATAGGGCATATGGTGACCAAACATCAAAGGTCTCACATACAAGAGGGATAAAATTTCCTCCATTATCATTCACAATGTCTTATCAATGCCTATTTTGATCTCTCCGTCAGGAGTACCACTCAGTCTGCTGTCATATCTTCTGCTTCTTCTCAGGCTGGGCTGGGGTGGATGCTGCTGTTGGTAAGATAGCTAAGGACAACCAATACCAGGACATTGTGATTATGATTATGATTATGATGTGATTTGGGTTGAGGCTTAGAAGCCTGTACACCCATTCAATTACATACATATACATACATAAATTAGATGCAATGATCAAAAATTAACTATGAATATAATTATTACATTAACATAAATCTATAGTCATAAAAGTAATTATCTATAGCTGATTTAAAATTATTTAATAAAGAATTTCCTACAATATCACTCGTAAGATTGTTCCAATCATTAATTACTCTAGTACCAAAATAGTTGACCCGACATGAAAGGTGGGCAGGGGGCTTAAGTAATTTATATGCGTGACCTCTAGTTTGTGTATTGTGGGAGAAAGTAAAAAAGTTGGAGTGATCCAGATTGAAGTAATCGTTCAACATCTTGAACAGAAATATTAAGTCACCACGTCTGTGCCTGTACAAAAGAGATGGTAAATTCATTGATGTCAGTCGATCTAAGTAAGACTTGTCTCTTAAAGATGGTACTAGTTTTGTAGCACGCCGTTGCACACCCTCAAGTTTACGTTGATCTAATACATAATGGGGTCCCCAAATTACATTTCCGTATTCTAATATTGGTCAAACCATTGATTTGTACAACCGTGATAGTACAAATTCATTCAAATCGATAAAGCTTCTTTTCATACAAGCCAATACCCTGTTCGCTTTCATAGCTACTTCAGAAGCGTGTTGGTGGAACTTTAAATTCGCATCAAATATAATACCCAAGTCCTTATGACAATTAACTGAGTCCAATGAGACACCATTAAGATAGTAGCCTCCAAAGCTGTGTGTGGCTCGACCAAAGTGAATCACTTTACATTTAGTAACATTGAACTTCAGTTGCCACACATCACACCATTTGGCTAGATTATCTAAATCAGTTTGGAGTTGTACATGGTCTGCCAATGTAGAAATGGTTCGAATAAGCTTGGTATCATCTGCAAATAAAAACACATGACTTGAGATGGATTTCGGCATATCATTAACATAATTAAGGAAGAGAAGAGGTCCTAGAATTGATCCTTGTGGAACACCACTATTCACATCTTGCCAACATGATTTTTCCCCGTTTAAAACAACGCGCTGTCTCCTATTGGATAGAAATCCATCAATCCATCTAAGAAGGTTGCCTGTAATTCCATAGTGTTCAATCTTATACAATAAACGTTTATGTGGCACACTATCAAAAGCTTTCTGCAGATCCATGTAAATAACATCAACAGGTACTCCACGATCAAGTGATTTTGTTAAAATATCCATAACATGAAGTAATTGGGTAGTGCATGAATGGCCCTCTAAAAAGCCAAACTGGTGGGATGTCAACAAGTTATTGGAGTTCAGATGTTCTAGTATATTAGTTTTAATAATGGATTCCATAACCTTAACTACTGTAGATGTAAGACTGACAGGTCTATAATTACATGCAAGATGTTTACTTCCTTTCTTATGAATAGGGGTAACAAAAGCAATTTTCCATTCCAATGGCAGAACACCAGACTGGAAAGATTTATTAAATAAAATGGACAGTGGGAACTGATAGTTGGTCAGAAAATTCTTTGAATATACGTGGAGGCCAACCCTCTGGACCTGGAGGTTTATCTGTTTTTAGCCTATTCAATTCATCAAATACTAATGAAGCAGTTATTGTTATGTTTTCCAACTTTGGTACCGAAGCTCCCGGATCTAGGGCTGGAAAATTGGTTAAATTTTCATTAGTGAAAACACTCGCAAAATATGCATGAATTCAATAATTCAGCCTTCTCTGGATCAGAAGTAGCTGTAGAACCATCAGGACGTTGGATACTATCAATACCAGATCTTGTTTTCATATTTGAGTTTACATAACGCCAAAAACTTTTAGGGCTTCTTCCAATGTTAGAGACTAGATGTTGTTCGTGATTAATCCTTAAATTTCTTGTTAAACGCCGAAGCTTATTTCTAGCTACCTTAAAAGCTTTGTAGCCATGATCAGCTTTAGACAAGGTATAATTTTTCCACAATTTCCGCTTTAATTTCTTCATTCTGAATGCCTCAAGAGACATGTAAATATTTCTTTTCTTCCTTACTCCTGTTGTTAGTGGTACAAATTTATCAATAATATCTTGAAGTGCTGTCTTGAAAAATCCCCATGCTTCTTGAGTATTCATAGACTCCATGATGTCAGGCCAATCGATGGTATGAAATGCTGCACGTATACTGTCAAAGTCAGCTCTGTTAACATTGTATCTAGGGGTGTGGTTTGGTTTGATGGTAGAATAGCAAGATAGGTGAAAACGAATGCATACATGATCACTATTTCCCAAGCCTGGAAGATAGTCAATGTGATTAATCATATCAGCTTCATTTGTAAACACAAGGTCAAGCAAACTAGGAGTAGTGCCTGGTCTAAAACGAGTTGGTTCTTGAATGTGCTGGAATAAAAAAAGATCTTGAATAGTGTCTATGAAGGATTCAACATAAGTATTCCTTGGGTTCACTGACATGTTAGACCAAACAATATCTTTCATATTAAAATCCCCACATATCAATAAATGAGTAAAATCATTCAATTCTTCCAGTAAAGTACAAAGTGAGGATATGCTTGTCTGCATAGCCTCGGAAGGGCTACGATAGATGGATCCAACCAACAGTTTATCTTGACCTTGCAGATTAATATTTATCCAAACATGATCTTTAAAGCTATTGTTGTTAAAATACACTTGGCTAGCTGATAAAGTGTTGGATACATAAATTCCCACTCCACGAATACCCAGTGTAGAAGTCATGTCAGAGTCAGGATCAAAATTTAAATATAATGAATAACCATGGATCATTAAAGAGGCCTTGTTAATAAAATATGAGTGATGTTTAGGCAAACTCTCAGTAATTAATATCAGGTCAGGCTCACTGCCAGCAATGAGCATTTCTAGGTCATTTATCTTGTTCAAAAATTGATCAGCATTTGTATACAGAACGGTTAAATCTTTAGTACATGTCTTTTGGGGTAAGGTGTCAGGAGGACTGAGATGAGTGACTTGTCTCATGAGGAGGAGGGTTATTTACAGTACGGATTGGTCTAGATGTTATACAGCCATTTCTAATAATCAAACTAGTTTCCCCTTTAGCTTTCCTTTCCTTTAGTTCATTAACCAATTTCACATGCTTATCTCGTTCAAATTTTGTTCGGTCAGGAGCAATAAATACCCTTTTATACTGGTCATGACGACAAAGCCAATTTGAATGGGAAATAACAGTAGATTTATCATCTTCCTGTTCAAAACACACTAACAAGGGCCTGTGCTTATTTTCAAGCCTTTTCCCTAAACGTACCACACGAGTGACTGGAACATTCAAATCAAAAACAGTTTTGCACAGAGTTAAAAAGGAATTTTTATCAGCAGTGCGATCCTTAGCTTCAGGCATATTGTAAATGATAGCATTCTTCTTGCATCTGTTCCTGTCTGCTAACTCGTCTATAATACTATGTGCAGCATTGGATGCAGCAGACGCGTAAGTAGTAGTTGTACGCAGTTGCACTGAATTATCAGGATTGGGAGATTGATTTTGAATTGAATCAACCTCCATTTGGAGACCAGATTGATTTGATAACAAGTTTTCAATCTTTGAACCAAGATCCTCAATACACTTACTAACTTGTATTGTAAGGTCAGCTATACTCTTGTCTATACATTTGATTGAGTCATTTACCCCCACTGAAATCTGTGCTGACTCAGTTACTGATGCTTTAGTGAACTCTGCAACTATGAACTTGATTCGTGATTGACAATTGACACTTGTTATGTTTGCAGTAGTATACCATGTTTGGTATAGACTTTGCGAGGGATGAAAAGGATTTATAGTGCTTGCTACTGATACTCTCACATGAAGCATGAAACCATCCCTCGTATAAATCACATTGCAAAGCTTCACCCTTGACCCCCTCAGCATCACATGTCTTATTACAATGGCCACACATATCAACAGCAATCTTATTTACTGCAGATAACTTATCTGAAAGAGAGACCTCGCCAGAGTGATTCCGAACTGCAGAATCCCCTCCGTTCTCTGGAGATCCGCCTCCTTGATGTTTTTTAGACTGGTTGGCGTCTGGAGACAAGGACGCCTGATCCAGTGTTCTCTTGTTTGTTCCTTCAGCCATGGAACACGGGTAGAACAGTTCTATTCCAAAAGACGCACACTGTCACTGTCATAAAACGGACCGACACACAACAAATTGACCGGAAATAAAATCAAACCTTTCCAGGTACCGTTTCCAGTCTGTATCAAGGTCGCCACGGTACTACAGCCTTTAGGACAACAAGAGTTGAAAGAGCTCGAGAATAACACCATTGTGAATGATAATGGAGGAGATTTTATCCCTCTTGTATGTGAGACCTTTGGTGTTTGGTCACCATATGCCCTATCAATTTTAGGATCCATAGCTGACAGAACAACTGTTAGAAACAGACATTGGTTAAGTTAAGTACGTAAGTAGTAATAAGTATATAGTTAGGTAATAAGTAGTAGTATGGTGTAGTTTTCAGTATGTACGTGTGTTATGTCCCATATTCTTATCAATTATGGAAATGATTACTCAGCACAAATACAAACTTCCAGCGAGGGCTAGATTACGAACACCTTAATCAATTACGGCATGCGAAACGCGATTTATTGCACAAAACCGAGGGGTCCGCCACGATTAGGGACCCGCCGATTATGCTCATAATTTTACCTATTATGCTATGCTGCACTGCTCAAAAATTTACCTATTATGCTTAAATATATGCTCAATACTTACCCATTATGCTCAAATTATGCCCAATTATTTATGCTTCAGTTCCCATGCTCTAGTAATAATTTCCAATTTATGGATAAATAATAAGTGGCTGAAGCACAAACTTACTTGTCAAGATGCATATCACAGAAAAATCGATATACTCTAATAGAACAGTCAGTTATATGATTGTTCTATTAGAGTTACTGACTGTTCTATTAGAGTATATCGACCTTTTTGTGATAGCTATTTTGATAAGCAAGAATTCATACTATTACACAAATATTCTACCTATTATGCTAGCATTATGCTCAATGCTTTCAGACACCTATTATGCTCATAATTATGCCAGCATAATCGGCGGGTCCCTAGCCACGATTCGGAATCACGTCGAAGACCTCAGGAATCACTGGAATCAATCAAGGAATCATGGAATTATGGGAATCTGAAGCGGAATTAACTTTGTAATTAGAAATATTTTGAAATAAATGTTATGAAAATTATATTGTAAATTACCGTTTAACACAGTATAACACACTCATAAGCTAAAGACGCTAACTCTCACTTGTTTTGCACCTGGTTTTACACTTTGTGTATACGCCTACGTGTATTACAGTGAGTGTTCCTGTGCGTTTCTAGTGAGGTTTAAGTCTTCGCGAGTGAGTGCGAGCCTGTACGGTCGCCAAACTAAAGCTAAGATAATTTGTTTCAACTCACAAGTAGATTGATAACAACACTGTTCATAATAAGGAAGTACAATACACATATACACAAGAAAATACAAAAGGACAAAAGACCACTAATTAAAAGAATATGGTTGCTAGCAATTACAAGTACATGAATACAATAAGCTAAATGGATTACAAAATGTGAAGGTTAACTACTAAAAATAGATACAGAATAATTAAAGTGTGTGCATGATGAAATCACTTGTTTGTGCACTAGAGTTCACAGTCAGATGGCTTCAGTGCAACTGCTACAAGCCGTCGCAGAAGCAGCTAACTACAGCCACTATATATACTAGCTAATTCATTCTCCGTCGGCTGGCTGTTGGATTGAGGTTTCCCGGATTCCAGAACATCCTGTAATCTAACAATTTTCAATAACAGCTCCTACAAGTTCTCAGTGGGGCCTGGATCCGGTGTTCCCAACGAGACTTATACTAACCCTTAGCTAACTAGCTTGTTAATGAGTTGCAATACATTCTTACTATAATTATTGCAGAACTCATATGGGTGAGTATATTACAACATAGATGTAAAATCATGAGGCTACAAATATAAGCTATAAAAATAAATTACAATGTAATATGTTTCAGAAGTTCCTTAAAAGTATCTATATTGTCACAATTTATATCACTAGGTAGAGTGTTCCACAATCAAATTGAAGCAGGAAAGAAACTGTATTTATAAGAATCAATAGCTGTGTCTGGCTGTATAAATTTAAGTTCACTACTTCTGGTATACCTTGATCTATGAGCTATATAATCAGGAAGTGATACATCCGCAATGCTATGAATAATTTTATGGAACATCTGAAGCCTTAAATGTTTGAAATGAGTTTCAATGGTGCTCGAGTTAAGACGTGATAACATGTTTGATACACTGCTGGTTTGATATTAATCATTCATTACAAAGCGAGCTGCACATCTTTGCACAGACTCAAGTTTGTTTTCGACCGTCTGCTGTAAGGAGCCCATGCTGCAGCTGCATATTCCATTGTGGGCTTGACGTAAGTAAGAAACAGGTCGATTCTTTGATTTTACAGGAGCAGTTTGCAAAATTTCTCCTCGCAAAACTTAATACAGAGTTTTCCTTTTTGCACACATTGTCCACATGTTGGTTAAAAGATAATTTTGAATCAATTGAGACTCCCAGGTACTTGGCACACTGAACCACAGTAAGTTGTTCTCCATGAAGGTGGTAACTGGAGTATATAGGGTTTCGTTTAAGAGTTATAGATACAACCACACATTTGTCAACATTGAAAGACATTTTCCACTTTTTCTCCCATAGCTCCAATATCTGTAAATCATCTTGCAAATCTTTAACATCTGTTAAACTATCAATTCTCCTATATAGAATTCAGTCATCAGCGTATAAGCAACAAATAGAACTTAATTTGTTAGTGATATCGATTTGATTGATTGATTGGATTTTTAAATTAGCCTCAAGTCAGTCGGCAATGCCGTTCTTCCCTGACTGAGGAGGAAACACAAAAATAGCATACATATACACATATAAATTACAACTGCACACACACAAAGACTGAACAAAAAATTACAACACACATAGCACATACAAAACAATTAAGCAAACAATTTACAAACATAAAAATCATCAACAAATTTTATACAAATAAGAAAATAAATCGTCCTGAAAAGTTAGAGATGTTAACATGTTGTTAGGAACTGCATTCCACCAGTGGGCAGCTTGAGATCTAAGGCCAATGAAACTTGATTAGCAGTTTCGCGTCATCGCCCGCATGCTTTTGATACACCCGCATGGAATTTCATTATTGATATTTCAGATCGAAATACTCTAATAGATCAGTCACTTTTATTCTAATAGAGCAATCAGCTATACTCTAATGGAAAAATCACTTGTTATAGATTAGTAAAATACTTTAGCTATTTAATGCAAGATTAATCAATGTAGATCTCACTGTTTTATGGCAGAAATCTTCATGTTTGGGATGTGTGTTGTGCTTTTGGAAAATAATGAATAATGAATAATAACCGCCCGCCCGCATCAAATTTTCAAAAATCTGAGCGAGAAACTGATAATCAAGTTTCATTGGCCTAAAAAGCTTTTGAGTAAAAGAAACTCTACATCTTGGTGGCTGTGCAAATAGCTGTGTAGTACGAGTAGCATATTGATTTCATTTATGTATGTAAAAAATAGCAGAGGTCCTAGTACAGAACCTTGTGGGACACCACTCAAAACATCACAGGGGGTGGAAGTGCAACCACCACACACAACACTCTGTGTACGTCCAGTCAGGAAAGATGTGATCCAGTTTAAGGTCTTTCATCAGGGTTAGCTAGTGTTGTGACGGTGTCCACTGACACTTTTGCCAGACGCAGAAATATACAGCTGCCTGCCCAGTAATGATAAAATAAATAAATAAAAATAGGCTATTGCCAGCGAATTTCTAGTGGCTCGCAGCGCCTCGAGTCCATGCCGGGTGGAACTTAACATGACTTCAATACTCACCAGTAGGTTCAGCAGAGGTAGCTAAAGTGATACACTGTGATAGTCACCATTCTGGCACGCCTATAGTACAGAATCCATTCTAGGGAATCGTGGAATCAACTTGGAATTACAGAATCAGCCTTGGAATCAGCCGGAATTATTAGAATCATATGGAATTATAGGAATCCCTTTTGGAATTAGACGGAATAAAGGAATCGCGAGGAATCGCTGGCAGAATCAGAGGATTCAACGTTCGGAATCTAGGAATCAACTGGAATTACGCGGTGATTCCGAATCACGTCGATCATAATCCTGAGTGGCGGACCCCTCGCACAAAACCAAGCCTCTTATAGCTAATATATAATTTTGCAAAAAAATATTGTGGAATATACTGAAAACTACTCTGAGTGCAGTTAAATAATTATTTTTGTGATTGTTGATCAATTTCAGTGACATTATGTATGAAAAATCAATTTCTGACTGTTCTATACGAATATCTGACTGCTCTATTGGAGAATTTTCTTCAAGTTATAATTATAGCTATGTTGCATTGGTGTAAATTGACCTATATGATTTAATGTGGCATATTGCATCATGCTATAGTAAAATCATTGTGCCTTTTTCTGAAAAATATCTTCTTCCTCATACTCAACAGGGCTAAAAGATATATAGTCTAGACATAGCATCTGCATTTTCATTTTTATATGCAATGTACTATTTGGCAGGGGCGGAGGAAGTAGTTGATATGAGGGGGGCTGGGCTGACCTAGACTTAGTCTCTGATTTGGTATGGTGAGACCAAAAAAAAAGAAAAGGTCGTAACCAGTTGACAATAGCTGCCCACCTCACCAGCTACGCATTCATAGCTGATAAATTACATTAAAATCCTCGCTAAACACTGCTCTAATACTGTGACTGCCCTATTAGAGTATCTCGATCTTTATCGCAGTTTTCAGCCCCACTCCAAAAAGGATAACTTCGGCGTGGTATCATTCTGAGGGGGCCTAAGCCCCCCTCAGCAGACCGAGGGGGGCTTTAGCCCTCTAGCCCCCTTTCCGCCGCCTATGCTATTTGGTATGTAATGCTGAGCACACTTATGCATGGTCTTTAGGTGGCTTAAGTATGGAAATGATTGCTCAGAGCAAGTATAAACTTACAGCGATGACTTGATGACTGACGGTAAACTTTACAGTTAGCCAACAACGCAATTTATTGTGCAAAACTAAAACTTGCAATGAAAGTTTTACGAAACTCAGCATAACATTTCTGACTTGATATGATTATAAATCGCTGTGAGCACAGTAAATGATCATTTTTGTAGCAAGGATGGAGTCCGGAGGTCTTGAGTGCATGGCCAGATCTATATAGTTATAGCTATGCAGGTCATGCAGCATAGTTATAATCATGCACACCTTTTTGATAGTTAAATCAAAACTTATAATAATTATCTGATCATATATTTTCATGTGATACTCAGATGCAGTAGCATGCAAGGTCAGATGATATGCTCCCCAGACAAGTTTTTACATGCCTTGAAATCATATATGCATGGAAAACTATCACACAAAGCCGTGACATTTTCTGGTAGCTATAATTTTGTACTAAAGTACCAATTGCACTAAAATTGAAGTTTAGTTATTTGTGATTTGGAAGAAATTTTGATTTTAATTGTTATAATGAGATGCCATTCAGATGATTTACTGGAACTTGATAATTGACATAGTTATAATGGATTAGATCAAACATTTAATAAGAGCAGTAGTCACATGTCACTGAATTTAGAGTAATTGTCGTGATGATTTTGTCGTATTAATATATTAAGATCTTTTCACAAAATTCAAATTGTTGAAAATTTGTCTTGAACTGGGTCCTGATTTTAAAGTTTTTGGGGTAGAATTTTAGTAATTTGGAAAATTACATGGAATGTATAAGGGTGGCCCACACAGATAGGATATATAAAATGTACATACATTAAACTGTTGGCTTAAAGATTGCTTTCAGGCATATATCTGAACTTTTAATTTTATTTAACTTATCCTGAGTAGTTGGCAGAGCCACTCTTCCCTACAATCAACTATGGAATTGGAGCAAACCCTTGGTTTCTGCTTTTGATAGCTACTATAATTATTGCTAACAATTTGTACGAGACTGCAGCATTTGTTGGTTCGTGGAGGAATTTTTCGCTAAATCGGGCGATGCTGGTCTCAGCCAGATGGTCAACAAACTTCAATCTACACCATAATCTGCACACAGGTACTTGACTTGGAGGCGATCACTGCAGTATATGTTTCAGTATTTCCTGCAAGTCTGTTGTGCTCCAGATCAAAAAATCTCTTTTTTTCGCAGATCGGCGATGTGCGCGATGCCACCACTAAATATTAATTAATTATATTAAACTATCTATACTCCGTAGTAAGAGTGGACAACCTCTCAAAGCTTGAGAGAGAGTTTTGGCCCAAAAGAATAACATTGCAAATTACGACGGCGAAAAATCGATTGAATTCAAGGTATTTCGCGTTATTTTCACTAGAAGAGACGGACGAAATTTGCTGCCACTCTAGTGTTTTCTTGATTAGGCCACTCCAAATAAATTTTCTGTTTCCAGTCCACCGCCTGCATCTGATTACTGTCAACTCTGAATACTCAATTATTCCGTTTTCTTTCATTATCTTTACAGGCTCAGTAAAAGCTATCTTGTAAAAGCGTCAGCTCACGTGACAACAGTGCTATCAAGTCGGCACAAATTCAGCTTAGTGTTATTTTTGCAACATAAAAAGAGATGCAAAGCTTAAGCATGCTTTTATGCAGCTATTTATGATGTGCCAGGAAAACAATGGCTTGAAAATCTGTCAATCTTATAATGAAATAATAGAAATGGACCGCCCGCCCGCATGCAAATATGCCTGAGTCCAGGACGGGAAACAGAGAATTTATTTGGAGTGGCCTTATACCTACCCCTACACATAACTATAGTTTGTAAGTTGATTTGAAGATATCAATTTTTCGGTTTGCGGACCCTAGCTAAGTGGAACCAAACCAGCGTTGAAACCGGGTCGGGTCATCCGGGTCATCCGGGTCTGACCCGGTTTATAATTTATCCGGGTCTGACCCGGATTGGATCACATGAGAAACGAAATTGTTCGTTTGACGACGTGGAACTTATAAACGCTATCGCGTAGCTCTTTCGTGAGCCACGCCCACTTATCGCATTACCAACATATGCTCAGCCACGCCTATTTGTTAGTAAGTGCAGTATTTAGCACGATACTGAGGGTATGATTATGATTATGATTATGATTACTGAAAACACAGTTACAAACTGATATGTTCAGGTAAGGAAAAACATTACAAATCACATAGATAAGAGTCAGTTATAATTTATCTAAAAATACTTGTAGAGATTGGGATTCTATTGTGTCAGTTGGTAAATTGTTCCAATCGCGGATAGATTTGGGGTAATAGCTGAATTTATAATGATCTGTTCTAGCAAACGGAATCTCAAAATGGAAGGGGTGGTGATGGCGGGTGGGATATGTGGTGTTAGTGAAATAATTTGGGACTGTTAAGACTGATGAGGAGTAAACAATGTTGTAGAAGACTTTTAATCTAGTCACATATCGTCGGTGTTGAAGTGATGGCCATTGTAGATCTGCTAACATAGATGTAACACTACTGTTATATCGGTAGTCTGACTTGACCCAACGAGCAGTATCTATGGTGAGGGGTAGCTATTGTCAGTAGGTGAAGACCTTTTTTTTCCTTTTTTTTTTGGTCTTCAACCTACAGCTAGGCTGAAGTTGCAATATTTACTCAACACGAATCAAACGCTCAAAATGTAGACTCGTTCGCTCGCCCGAGACTAGCCGAAACACGTCTCGGCTTTAATTAATCCGGGTCACATCCGGGTCAATCCGGGTCAGTGGGTCATCCGGGTCAGCAGTAGTGACCCGGTTTCAACGTTGAACCAAACCCACTGACTGATTTTAAATGATAAACTTATCAGCTTAGTTATCTCATACTTACTCGTCTACTCAATACGAATCGAACGCTCAAAACGTCGCTCAAGACTACCCGAAACATAGCTCTTATCGCACGCCTCGGCTTTACTTAATCCGGGTCAGTGCAGTGGGTCATCCGGGTCAGCAGTAGTGACCCGGTTTCAACGCTGGGCGGTAAGCCAGCCAAGCAGGACAGTAATCCCAGCACAGCAACATGTCAATAAGCCAGGCAATAAGTTAAGTGGCAATGGGCCAAGCAGAGCAGAGAGCCAAGCAGATCACAGTAGGCAGTAGAGACTAGTGAACCCATTGGCCAAGTAAGGCAGTAGCCAGTGATCCCAGCATGGCAAAAGGTCTACAAGCAGAAGCCAGGCAAGGATGTAGGGCAGCAATCACAGCGCGGAAATCAGTCAAGCAGTTCAAAAAGGTAATGCACTTGTCAATTCAATTTTTTTTTTAATTATTCAATTATTAGCTTTATAGTGCAATGTTACAGGTGTACATGGTTGTACAACAATAAAAGTGAGTTTGTATACAATTGCACTAAAGGTAATCTGGTAAGTACCAGATCCCATAACTTAAATTAAGTACTTATCATTACTTATATAATTACAATTAGCTGCTAAATGTATCAAAGTTAGGTGGCTTGGGATGTTTGGAGCAGATGCTACAAGGACATGTAAAATGGAAACTATGCTGGTTGTCTGGATCAAAGTTTCTTATAAAATGCTGCCATAGGATTTCAGTTAGTTGAAATTTAATGGTAACAAAGGGTTGAGTTAGGTCAATTACTGGTAAGCTGTTGAAGGTTCGAGGAAGTCTGTTGAAGTAGAAGTTTCTTTGTTGATTAGATGATGTAAAAACATGTTCAAGTTTGTTACTGGAGGAAGACCTAGTAGAATGATGACAGAATTTGATGAAGGTCTGGATGTTGAAATGATCAGATGGATTTTGAATTGATTTTATGAAAAACAGAATGTCACACTGGTCATAAATATACATTAATGGTAGTAGGTTGAGCTTGATAAGGCGAGTTTTATAATCAGAAACATAATCGTTGAGGATGTATTTGGTAGCTCGGCGCTGTATTCTTTCAAGAGCAGAGATATCTTGGATAAGGTAGGGATGCCACAATGGGGAACAATACAGGAGCTGAGACCTTACTAGTGCTATGTACAGAGTTCTTTTAGTTGTAGTGTTAATAGAATGTCTGAATGTACGTCTAAGCAATCCTAGGGTTCGATAAGCTTTGGATGAAATGTGGTGATAGTGGTTTCTCCAGGACAGGTCTGTAGATAGAATGATACCAAGGTCACGATGGGTGTTACTAGATATTATTGAGGAATCATCAATGTTGTAAGAATTTGGGAACTTTGTATTAAAGGAGAGGTGAATAAATTTCTTAGTGTTAAAAGATAGGTTTGAGTCTTGAGACCAGTCAAATAAGGAGTTGAGGTCATCCTGGAGTTTGATGGAATCAAGTAGTTCATAAATGAGTTTGTAGCATTTAGTGTCATCTGTAAAAGATAAAGCATTGGAGTGATGAATGGATAGATACAAATCGTTGATGAAAACTAAGAACAAAAGTGGGCCAAGGATGCTCCCCTGGGGCACACCTGATAAAACTGGAAGTAGAGTTGAGTAGGAACCATTGAGTCGTACACATTGGTATCTATTATAGAGATATGATTTGAACCACTACCACAGGTTTCCAGTAATGCCAATTTGCCACAATTTTAAGAGTAGTTCATTGTGAGGAACTCGGTCGAAAGCTTTGGAAAAATCTAAATAGATTACGCCTGTTTGGGTTTTGTGCTCATAAATATCTTTGAGGAAGATAAGAAGTTGTTGCAAAGTTGAGCGCCCTTTCACGAATCCAAATTGTGAGGTAGAGATACGACTAGAAATAGATTTTGGAACTTTTTCATGAATAATATGTTCGAGTACCTTGGACACAATGCAGAGTAGGGATATAGGTCTATAATTAGTAACACAATTTTTGTTGCCAGCTTTGAAAATAGGGGTGATGCAATGTATCTGCCATTCGGAAGGAAGACAACAATGGTAAATGGCATATGTAAATAAATAGTGTAAAGGTTTGGTTAAAACAATGGCACAGTTTTTTAGGACAGCAGGACTAATTCCATCAATACCAGTCGCCTTTGAAGAGTCAAGAGATAGTAAAGCAGTGTGGACTTCGTCTTCAGTGATATTGATGGAGTCAATGGTAGAATTTGTAGAAGGTATGTCCTCAAATAGAGGTAAGGAGTAGGTACTCTGAGAGAACACAGAGTAAAAGTACCTGTTGAACAAAGTAGCTTTATCAATGTCATTGGTGGCAGAACTATCATCAAAGAAGACTGTAGCAGGGATAGAAGCAGATTTAGTGATGTTTCTTACATGCTGATATATTTTTGAGTCATTACTGAAGGCAAAATTGTGGACTAGATTTGCTTCAAAGTTTGCCTTGGCTTGTTGGATGCTGTTTTGGAGGTTATCTTCTGCTGTTTTTATACGATTCAAATTGTGATCAGTAGGATGAGATTTGTATTTCTTTCGTAGAGTCCGAAGACACTTAATCTGATGGCGTATATTTGAAGTGTACCATTTAGGAAACTGAGAAGAGCTGGTTCTAATTTTAGGAATAAACAGGTCCATTCCCCTAGTGATATTGTTCTTGATAAAGAGCCAGATAGAGTCTATGTCAGATAGCTATTCACAGGTAGTATAGTCAATATGAGATAGATAATTGATGAGGCCAGGATAATTGGCTTTAGAGTAATCAAAGATAACTGGTGGAGTGTGTGAGGGTATATGGTCTGCATGTGACTTAATACTTAAAGTGACAATAAAGTGATCAGATGATATCGGTTGGTAATGGGATGAATAGATATGTTGTACACAATATCTTCATTGTTAGTGATTATTAAGTCCAGAGTATTTCCTTGATTGTGGGTTGGCTCATCAACCAGTTGAAAGAGGTTTAGCTGAAACAGTAAGTCACAAAATTTGTTAGATTTTGGTGAGGAACCACTATAAGTGGCCCAGTTGACATCAGGGAGATTGAAGTCTCCCAAGAGAATAATTGGACTTGATTCGTTGACTAGGTTGGTAAGGTAACTATGCAGCAATTCATGGTTAGTATCAGAAGAGTTTGGAGGAATGTAAACAACACTGATTATAAATGGATTTGATGTAGAGATGAGAACAGTTAGGATTTCAACATGAGGTGGGGATGACAATTGACTACTAGTGATGTTATCCTTTACAGCAAGTAAAACACCCCCACCTCTAGAATCTGTATCTTTACGATAAATGGTATAGCCACTGGGTATTATTTCATTGTCAAATATATCTTTAGATAACCAAGTCTCGGTGATACACAAAATGCTAAAATCAGATGAACAAATAAAAGATTGGAAATTGGATAGTTTGTTGACAAGACTTCTGGTATTCATTAAGCAAATGTGCAGATCATTTGGTTGAGTGTCATGTGGGATAGAATGTTGATTGAAATCATGTAAGTTATTAATGCTGTTTCCAGTATTGATGTCACTAGAAATTATGTCAGAGTTATCATTGGTAAAAGCATTTGAATCATTTATTAAGTTAAGAGAAGTGTTGTAGGGTGTACCAGGAACTAGTCAATTGTTGGAGGACTCCATTGCAGTTTCAGTTTGTGGAGATTGGGAATAGGCACCGGCCTATTATGCCCGAAATTTTACCTATTATGCTTTTGAGCATTGCTCAAAAATTAAGCCTATTATGCTCAAAATTATGCTTTCAAAATCAAGATTATGCTCTAGAGGTGACTATTTTATTAGAGTATATCAGCCTTTCCTGACTGCTCTATTAGAGTATCTCGATCTTATTTGTGACTGGATCTACGAAAACCGTTCTTATCGCCCAAGACAGGAAGTTTGATTTTTTCACACAAACACAAAGCTTAATGAATGCACTATCAAGTTTCACTGCCACAGTCGACCAGAGTAAAGTGGTCTGCTTTTGCTGGCTGCTTTCCTAGAGCACAGTGGCGAGCCGTACGAGTGGTCTGGGGTCTTGATGGAGCCCTGGCCGACCAGGAGATGGCTGTGTGTGGCTGTACAGCTCTGTGGTGTTGGACAATGACCTGTGCTGTAAATTTCCTTTCATTTTAGCCAGTTCTGAGCCCTGAATGGCCTATAACTTGGCCTAATTCATCCCAGCACGTCTCTTTTCAATTTTTGAACACCATCTTGCCCGCCTTCCAGGGCCCCCGCCTCCCACCCTTCTGGAGCTCGCCTTCCAGGGCCCCCGCCTCCCACCCTTCTGGAGCTCGCCTGATACAGACAACCTCGGTTTAAAAACTATCTAAAATGGCGGGAAACTTAGCTGTTGGCTACTTCTTCAGTGGATGATCAGGAAGGTAAGAAATTGTTGTGAAACGTGTGAAAATTTGGTATGCGTAGCTACCACCATTGGCCAGCTACAACACACAGAATATTTAAAACCGACGTTTCTCGATACTTTTAAATGGGCGATAAGAACGGTTTTCCCAGAGACAGTCACATATGGTAAGCTAGTCTAGAATACTATGAGTGTAACAAAGTATAATCTGTGTGGGCGGAATTTCAGAGAGGGCAATGGTTATTATTATTATTATTATTGTTAATTAGCAAAGCCCACTAGGGTCAACACGCTAATGAGCATTACAATCACACATTATATTATATTACCTACAGCGTTCTTAAATGTTTCAAGATCTATCGTGTCGATATTAGGAATTTGAAGGGAGTTCCATTTACAAAACAGCAAATCAGGGGCGGATCTAGAAATTTTCAGAGGGGGTTTCTAGTTCTCTGGAATTGCAACTTCAGCCTAGCTGCAAGTTGAGGACCAAAAAAAAAAAAGAAAATGGTCGCAAACGCTATGAAGGTGATTTCAGAGGTAAAAGTATGTAAGTTTTGCCAATAGAAAAAGAGCCATAATATAAGGCCCCTATTTGGTGATTATTAGTTTCTTATCCACCACCCGTATCCTTCTTAAGCTACCGCATGGAAAGCCATTATTTACTCTGTGCATGCTCAGAAGAACACGTGATACCAAACTGTTATAAATTTTTTTTTGATCAATGCTACAATGCGCTATATATTGCCAGGAGAACTGTTGTTTTCCTTAGCAAATTGTTGCAGTGCCAGTTGTAATCGTGCTCTATCGACTTCATCCAAGCAGGCTTTCAGTTGGCTGTCGAAAAACAGTTGGCGATCACGAAAAGTAGAATCAGCTGGTGAAGGAATGTTTGTAGTAAGAAAGAAAGACAATTTGGACAAGGTCTGTACATCAGTGTGTTAATATTATAAAATAATGGCATAATGGTAATACCCTTCCGCCCGCATCATAATAATTAGAAAGGCTGGATGAGAAACTAATAATCACCGAACAGGGGCCTAATACAGTATGTATAACTCCGTTATTTTTATCACCCAGACGAATCGTAGGGGCGCGCGCTATTTCAGAGGGTTTTTCTGGAAACCTCCCTAAAACCGCCTCTGCAAATGATAACACTAAGACGGATGCAATCTTCCATGTACAGTCTTTGTGACAGGGAATCTTTGTGACAGAATCTTCGTTCCTGGAGTACGTAGCACCCCTTCCACCACGAGTATCTAGCAATGACTGTTCTCGACATGTTTGCTGCAGCTTCCAAATATCGCTCCTTCTGCTACGAATAAGAGATCGTGTGATCGCCGTTTTTACGCACAATGGCGTTGAGTATTAACAATTGTGGGTCCCCGTTTTGTTAACTGGGATTCACTACCAACTATACTCGAGGTTTCCTTGTCTTATTTACAGTGGTAAATTGTGTTAATATATACCATTATGCAAACCACTTTAGCGTTGGTGTTCTACGATGGCACTCAGGGTAGGCTATAGCTAGCATATAGCTATAATTATTTATTACAATATTATACAGGGGCGGATCCAGAACCTGGCAAGGGGAGGGGCACAAACAGGCCAAATGGTTGGGGAGACTAGGGGCGGATCTAGGATTTATAAAAGGGGGGACTAACTCTAGGTACTAATCTCTTTGGTAGAGGTGTGCAAGGCACACTTCCCAGCATGCAAAGCATGCTGGAACTAGGGGGGTCTGGGGGCATGCCCCCCCAGGAAATTTTTGTAAAATAGATGCTAAAATACTGCAATTTGGAGACATTTCCACATAAAATCCCTAATATTTTTTTAGGGCTAAAACGAATATACCGAATATTCGAATTCGTATTCGATTCGACTTCGTTCGAAGGAATTATTGAATTCGAAACATCGAAATTACAGTAAAGATGGCAGACACTAGTAATGAGGAATCTTTGTCTGTCTCTACAACTTCAACAACATCAGACACTGGACTAGAGATGTACCAATAATCGGATTGGTGATCGCGAGGGTGATCAGATCAGTTGCCGATATGCCTTCCATATTCAGTAATAATGGGCACAAACACTCTATGAATCGATTAGTTTGCATGGCCAGCTATGAAAAGCCTTTTTGCTCACTACAAACAAACAGAAAGCCTCTCTACACTATTCTATAAAACGCTAAGTTACAAGAAGCCATATGACGACGTGTGTGAGTACTGCTATTAGTGTTAAAATATTCTTACCCAGAACAGTAGCTGTTAGCTGCACTTTAAGAATAAAAAACTGCACTACAGGAAAACTAAAGTGATCACCTGTGTATAACAGCCATCTTGGTAACTAATCAAAACATGGAGTAATCCGGACAAAGGAGCATGTATTAAAATATTTGCGGTGCCTAATTGTCTGGGTTGTGTAATAGAGGCCACACCACCATAGGTAGTTGTGCAATATAGTAAAGTTACATCACTTCTCTTTTCTCAATGCTACAAATCATTAGAATATACATCATGCAGTAGCTACACCTGTAGTTCTATTTGATTTACGAATATACAATAATTTAATCGGTATATAATCAGTATCAGCTCTTTTAGGTACAAATTAATCAGATATCAATACAACTGAAAAATCCTTATCGGTACACCTCTAGTAGCTACATCATCAGACACTTTTACTTCATTTCAAAAGCTGCCTACTGTATCAAATTTTAATGATGTTTTACAATTGAATACAAATAATAAGAAATAACACATGTACACTGTATAAGAGCATTACACTATATATAGAATATTCTATTATTCGTTCTTGACTAAAAATATTCGTTCTCTTTCATTTAGAATATTCGTTTTAGCCCTATATTTTTTGCCTGTAAATATTTTATATACTGCCTTTAGATTATAGGTATGGCTCTCTGAAGCATTTTATTAATGGAAAAGTTTGGGTAGGTACAGACAACCAAGAATAGGTGCATGTTAGAATAATAATGTTGAAAGTGGAAAATTTTGAAATTTGAACAATACAAGATTGAATCTGAGAGCATTTTCAATGGAAATTGTGTACCTGAATTAAGTATTGCCATACATATTAACTACACAAGTAGATGATTGAAGCCCTTTAAACAGACCAATGCACTTCATCGTTTGTATAGGTGCAGGCTGATTTGAAAAAATTCCATAACAGAACCAACTAGCTACATGTTTCCAGTGAATGTTCTATTAGAGTGGTTAGCTGACTGCTCTATTAGAGTATCACGATCTTGTACACCTCCCATGCTGATCCGGGTCCATGTTACATAAACTTTAGCATAAATCCACTGGTAATACCTTGGAAAGATGTGTATAAGGTGGTTTTATGAGTATTTGTATTATTAGTGATCATATAATTATGCTAAGGCAAAATTTCATTATAATACTCAGCATCTTGATCAAGTAAAGCCTAAATATGAAGGGGGGGCTTCAGCCCCCAAACCCCTTCCCCCTGGACCCGGCCCTGGAGACCAAGACTACTCTGACTCTTGTTAGTTGCTGCATTTTTGAAGCAGTAAATAATACACCTCTTAGTAGTATCTCACTTTTGAATTTTACTATTTTGGCCTTTGCAGATTAAAAGCTGTTTAAAAGGCTCTGGATGTCTTAAACAACAGCAACACAATAATTATTTTAGAGGCGCTTAGTACGCACGAAGTTGCTGGGTGATAATTTCATAGCTACTGTAGTTTTTGGTTTCAGGTGAATTTGCTAGTAAAATGTGCATATTTTCGTGAAATTTATCTTGACCTGACATAAAGTTTAGTATTTTAATCAGAAGTATGGCTCCTCCACAAAATGAGGGGGGTGGGGGAGCATTTGCCCCAAATGCCCCATCCTGGATCTGCCATTGATATAAAATATCCTGATATTGCTTGGGCAATATCCTTTGATCTCTAGACAGAATCTTTAATCTCTAAACAAGACCTTTGATCCCTAGACAAGATCTTTGATCGGGTACTGATGAAACCCGGAATAGAACGGAACGGAATCAATCCGGGCGCGCGCCAAGTTCAAAATCGTTTAGAACAGATTGTGCACCGTTTCCAACTTTCACACAATAACTAGAATTGTGCTAGAATTAGTTTGCTTCTGCTATAGTCATGCTAGAAGTCATTTGCTTGACAGCTCTATTATTATTTTTTGTTAATCAGCAGGACCCTCCAGGGGTATAATGCTGATGTGCAATAATGCTGATGTGCAATTACATATTATGTAATTGCACATCAGCATTATACCCCTGGAGGGTCCTGCTGATTAACAAAAAATAATAATAGAGCTGTCAAGCAAATGACTTCTAGCATGACTATAGCAGAAGCAAACTAATTCTAGCACAATTCTAATTGAAATTGTACATATTATGTACAATTTCAATTAGTTACTCAACTATATAAGTATGTACAATTACGACAAGTTACTTAATTATATACATATGTACAATTACAATAATAAACTATAAAAATACAGTATATACAATTACGATAAGTTACTTAACTATATACATAGAAAGGGCTAATATTTTTTTGCTTAAATTCTTCAACACAGTCAGTCTCAATAATCTCATCATCTAATCTATTCCATTCTGGTACAGTTCTTGGGAGGAAGGAATATTTATATACATCAATTCCTGGTTGATAAGGTACTAGTTTAAAGTTGTGTGAGTGTCCGGTCCGTAATACAGTAGATTTAAATGGGAGGTAACAGTTCGGTATAATTAATAAATCATGTAGTACTTTATATAGTAAAACTAGTCTAGCTGATTTGTGATGTTTTTGTAATGTAGGCCATTGCAAGTTTTCAAGGATGTTAGTGATGCTGTCTCTATCATTTCGTCTCCATGGTTGACCTGTGACAAAACGAGCAGCTCTATGTTGGACCATCTCTACTTGATTTATGTTGGTTTGGTGATATGGATCCCATATTGGAGAACAATACTCTAAAATAGGCAAGACAAATTGTTTATATGCTAGGTCATGTAGATGGCTAGGACAATGCTGAAGATTTCGTCACAAAAAACCAACAGCTCTGTTTGCCTTATTGCAGATGTAATCTATATGTGGTTTCCATGAATTTAATGCCCACTGCAAGAATGCGCTGTACAATTGTCTAAGCTAAACAATGATCATTTAGCTAAGCTGTAAATCTATTTTTTTGTAACCACTGTTTATATAACATACTGCAGTTTGCTTTGCTAACTCTCGTAAATCGCTGCCAACAATGGTAGAATTATAGTCGCTTCAGAAAACCAGCGACACTTGTACTAAAAAAGCTTGAATACCGCTACAACATGAAAATACTACAGTAGTTTACCTTTTGGAATGGTAAGGAAGTACTCTACATCAGGATTAAACTAAACTAGATGTATTTTATTTACACACACCTTGCCACATGATGGGCATTTAATAGAACTTTTGAGCGAATGATTACTAGCATGCATGCCTATAAACAGAAACAAACTAAATCTACCACAATTCTAGTTATTGTGTGACAGTTGGAAACAGTGCACAATCTGTTTAACTTGGCGCACGCCCCAACTGATTCTGTTCCATTCCGGGTTTCATCAGTACCCCTGACTTCTCATACTGTACATCATAAAAGTTAATGACATTGAAACACACACATACTTTGAGAAGTTTAAAAGAACAATAGCAGCTGCTGCTATGATAGTTAGTAATTCCAAGCAGTCCAAAAGATGAAACTTAAAAGGGGAAACCTTAGTCAGACATGAGCCAGCTATCACAATAGAGCAATTACATTGGTGGCAAACACTGAACCACTACAGTGGTTTATGATAACTTGACATTGTATCAACATGCAGTGAAGTTGTAAGGGAGGGTGAAAAAGTTGTGAATCAAAGGTTGCAGCCATGAAATGGCTGTGATAGCAGGCTGACTTTTAAACTTTTATACAACAATTAAGGTGAATTGATATGTTAGGATTTGGCATAAAATCCACATGAGTTGTACTGTAAATTTGTACTATTAATCTACCATCACAGCCGTTTTTCGGCCACTATCTTTGATTTCACCACTACTCACTGTGGGTTTTTGGCGGCCACACCATTTTATATTATAGCTTGGCTTGGTCTTGGTGTAGATATTTTTTGCGATTGCAACCCCAAAATCTGGCCTATATGGCTGGCTTTGGGTGCTTCTTTTTACTTTCCTTTTTCTTTACACAAGAATGAAGTTCAAAGAGTGAAGACTTATGTACATACTATTTATATAGTTTATATTGGTGTCAAATTAAACATTACCATTACCAATGCCCAGCTGCAGTATTATTAAACCTGATATATAGTAAAATGTGACCAGGCATGCGAAAACAGGGCATGTGGGCACAGACTACACCCTGTCACATAACAGGTCATATCGCAGTACTGGAACCAAATATTTCCATTCTGTAACTTTCATCATAAAGCCAATTAAATGTTGACTAAGAGTGAAAAACTGCATTGCTATAGCATAATGGTACAAAAAGGTATGAGTGATAAAAGTTTGAAAAAGTAGGTAAAAATCATGTGCCCACATGCCCTATTTTTGCAGGCCCAGTCACAAATACAACATGCACTGGTTTGCAATCACTTGCAACCCGTGGACACCATATGCATGTACTTTACAAACATTTATTTTAGTTGCAAGTAGTTAAACTTTACAAACATTTTGTCATACCACATGACATTCTGTCATAAAAATATTACATTCATCTATTACAAATACATCATTCAGCCATAATAAACAGAGCAGTCACTAGGCACCAGCCGATTATGCCGGCATAATTTAAAACATAATTTTTTTTCCCGGGCTGGATGTACTGCCCTTGCCTACCACCCCCAGCACCAAGGAGCAAGTGTGCTAGACAACTGAAAGGGGACAACTAAAAGTCCCTAGCTAGGGCCAGCAATACAGCCGGCCCATTTCCGGGGAAGCATTGTTGGAACGATGAAGGATGGATCGTGTTCTGTCATGCTACAACCGGTCCCCCCAAAATCGGTCCCCTCGGACCAGTTGCAGCAACCATACTTGGTCCCCCCGGACTACTTGCAGCGCTGCAACTTGCCCCCCCCCCCGGACAACTTACGCTGCCACAGTTGGTCCCCCTCTGCCATAAGTGGGCCCCCATTGGCTTTATCATAGACTCGATCATAGATCTTTGAGAAGGCGTAAGGCCAGGCACAAAGTGCCCTACTGTGCCGACCTATAGCTTCCCGTTCCACTGTGGCCTTCGAGGTGGCCTTACAATTACTAGTATGCGTACGTGTCAGCCAACACTCTAATAAAACAGTCACCTAACATCTACAGATACATTGGTACATTTAGCCTGCTAAGGATATCTTGCAAATAAAATGTATGCGATCTTGTGTATATGCCATTCTTTAGGTCTATAATAATAATCTGCTGGCATGATTGTCACTCTATACAACTCTTGATCAATGTATAGCCTACATAAAAAGCAGTGTGATCTAAACCATTCAAGATATATTGTCCCGCAGAATGCTTTAGCTTCTGGGGGCCACAGATCCCTACTCCATATACTGGTTAACCCCCTTTGATAATCCCTGGATCAGCTGCTGTAAACATTAGGGGTAAAAACACTATAGCTAACTAGCACATACAGTGGAACCTCTCTTAACAAACTCCCCGAATTAAGGACACAATAGAAAAAAACCTCCATAATAAGGACAAAAATTTTGGTCCCAACCAGCCTGGTCAATACATTTTTACCTCTGAAAAAAGGAAAACCTCTATATTACAGCAAAAAGTGGCCAAAAATTCTGGATCCCACAATGTCTATATTAGAGAGGTTCCACTGTACAATTAAACTTGCAGCTTAATGCCGACAAGATAAATTATTATAAATGACATAATAACAAAACTTTAGCTGATACTATTATTAGTAACTAACTATTAGCGTTCACAGTATTGAAGTTGACTGGCACAATCCACTGGCAGAGCAAGAGGCTACTGGAGGTTTATCGGTTGTGATGCCTGAGCATATAATGTACCTACATCCATGCATTACAGCTACAGTGCTATCTAAATGATGATGAAAAGTATAATGGCTTAATACACATCACATAAACACAATTATAAGAGGTTCTTGGAAAGGTAATCTTATGTCGTTGACATGAAGCATGATCAAATTAGGAGCCAGATTTTCATACAAGTACATTAACATCTTCATTGATCTCATGCACGACACTATACAGTCCACGATGAGCTGATATTGTAGTCATTAAGTCACCAGGAAGGTCAGTACCATCTGAATCAATGTAGCAGTTGTAAACTGGAACTGCAATTTCACCGGTACCATCTATATATAATTAAAGTATTTGAGCTCTTTACAGTTATTGACCATGCTGTATAGTCAAGGAGTATAATGCACAAGAAAAGAATGTCATAATATCAAGCAACAGAAATACCAGATATCATTTTCAAGGATAATTGTTAATAATGATCATAATATTATTGTGACTTATATAATGCACACTTAATTAATATTGCATGTATACTGTTTTAGAGTCCTGCAACTTTGAGTGGCCATGCAGTACAATCTTCATGATGAATTTTATGTCAGTGCTTTGTGAAGTGTTGTTGTGATAATGGTGAAACCTTTCCTATATAACCATGTGACACCCATGACCCTGCGTAAAATGGTGAAATATACAGTAACTTAAATAGCTACATGGACATCAAGTGGAGCTTTCAGATTTGGCAATTATTTAACTTGATTGGTAATCATCCTAACCTACTGTAACACTAGCCAACAGTGAGGGTGGTCTAGTCATAACACTGAGATGTTTTCACACATTTATGGGTAAAACAGTGGATATTATAGAGAACCCACTAAATGCAAATTTTGCCAATGCTGCTATGAATCTCAACTACATGCAACATTCACTGACTCATTATCACAATAGTTTAAAATAAAATAAAATTCTAATTCCACCTTTTGTCCCGAAAATTTCTTGTACAACTTATTCAGCTTGGTCACCTCTATACTGACTCCACACACACATACCCACAAATCTGTTGAAAACTGCTAAGTAACATTGCTGTGTCAGTATACAGTATCTGCTGTAACTGTACCTGATTTTCTACATAAATAAGTCCTAAAATGTTAATCCTTGCTGGTTGTCACAATCAGTTGCTCTAAGTGCAAAGCACATCAAGTTAAATTAAAGTGAATAACAGATTTGGTTATTCTCTGCTAGGCTTGAGCTAATTATGCTTTGAAAATATATAGCCTATTATACTTTTGAGCAGTGCTCAAAAATCCAGCTCAGAATTTAAACATTGGTTTTGAACATTGAGAGGTAGTCAAGTTTGAACAACCACCACAATGATTTTTGAAACTGTGGTAAAAATGCTGCAGTGTTTAACCAAGTAAATAGGTATAAGATATAGCCGGTATAGAACAATAAAACCATTGTGTGCGGTGATTCAATTAAATTATTATGTGTCACACTTTATATTACTAACTTATTGGCTTGTAAGAACCACTTAAGGCCACCATACTGCTAGTAACATTAATGGAGAATTTAAAGTATACACATGCACTAAGACTAGAATAGAAGCCTTCAGCTATAGCCTGAATGCCTGTATATACCATTTTCGACGAAACTGACATTTTAGTGCATTTTCAAAAAAATATTGTCTATAGCTATTGAAGCTGCATATGAGGCATGAAACATGCAGCTAGTAGTCCCCAATAATTGTCCAAGCCTATATATCCAAGTGAATTAATGGTTTTCACCATTGGTAAAACAGCTGTCTAACCCATACTCCATGCAGCCTAAATCAGAGTATAGAGATTAAATCATTTTTTATTATAGAAGTGACAAAACTATAGCCAACTGTTCTGTTGCATGGTGTGTCATGGCCTCTGGTAAGTGGAGATGGCAAATTGAGCATTACAAGATACACCGAAGTGATGAAGGTTCCCAGAAGCTTTATTTGTAGCCTCTTCCGGAGATGCATCTTAGTGTTATCCTGTCACATACTGCTGGCAACTGTATGTGGATGACTACATGACACTAAGCCATGGCATGTCATAGTAGTGACTGCTCCATTAAAGTATTTGAATGACTGCATGCTCCATTAGAGTAGCTATGTTTTGTTAGGTGGGGTCTATTCTACGGAACGGAACGGAACGGAACGGAACGGAACGGAATGATGGACTAAACTGCGGAACGGAATGCTTTCTCAGATTGAAGCTTGCAGCTTACCATTGCTGTACAAGATATCAGTGGCACTTCCAGCAGGTAATCAAACGTACCCCAAGAAAGATAAAACGAATTTAAGGATCGATTGTGGGTTCTTGTTGGTTGTCATTAGTAACGAAGTACTAATTGTGGGAATAGCTGACTCAGTGTGTTCATCTTCGGATATATCAAGTGGGGAACTTAATGCATGACTTGTTTTTACTAGTATATGAGTTATTTTTACTTACTTGACTTTAGAATGTAGTCTGAGGCCCAGCCTTTCTAATCAGCATAAATCAGTATGTGTATAGCTACACTACAAAGGAAACAAGTATGGTGACAAGCTGAATCAACTCAGTCTAAGCAGAATCTAAAGGAATTTTGTGCAGTGTGTGAGGAGCAAACATTCAAATACCTCAAGGAGGCTCTATTGTGTGAACATCAATGATTCATTAACAGAGTAGTGGACTATTGTCAGATATCTCAGCCTGAGTACTGAGTTGAATTCTGGATGGGGTCTATTTTACAGAATGGAATGCTTTCTGAATCAACTTGCAGCTTGGCTAGCTGCTATCATTGCTGAAATTGCATTTTATCAGTGGAACCTCCAGGAAAATGGAATAGGATAATTATAAAACATTAATTAAGTGATTGTTTAGGTAATCATGACTTTATTCAGTCTAATAAACAGAATATATGGTTGATTGAGTGAGGTATCACTTTCAGAATGTTCAGACGACCAGTGATGAGATGCATGGATTCATCGAATTTTTGTTGTGGTTGGAGACATTAAATATCCAAAAGCAAACTGACTGTATAATATTAATTCACTTTCTTTATATTTTCTCAATTTTGAGCCTGTATACAAATAATTGAATTTTCCTTGTCTATAGAAATCCTAGAATAAGATGGGAGAGAAACTTATCTTTGTTTACCTATACTGTGCAACCAAGAGTTCGTAATACTGATTTGTATGGGGGAGAGTGTCTAACTCTCAGTATGGCCGTACAAACACCCTGTGTAAAGTTCACCTTTCATCAAATCAACACCTTTACTGGGGGATAGAAAACTGTTGATTAGTGTTGCTGAAGAAGGTAAAGCCTTTGTTCTGAAATAAGGCCGAGGTGTTACTTTAAGCAGGGTGTTTGGTGAATGCATTCAAGTTAGACACTCTCCACCTTATTATGAACTCTTGGTACAACTTCAAAGGAAAATGAAGAAAACATACAGATGAATCAATAAAATCACTACAGTATAAGGTGATTTACAGTCTAGTGAGATCTTGGTTAATTAATGACAGTGGTTGGAGATTAAGTGTGGTAGCTTCTTGTTCTTGAATATGTTGCAAAGTGGAAGTACAAATCAAAATGGGATATCAATTTCATTATGAAAAATTTGTATACATAAATAATCTAGCATTACTATTTCATTTGTCCTCCACTTAAACATGCTACAACAGTACTAATGTCAGTACATTGGCAGTGAGTCTACCTTGAAATTTCAACTCTAGAGTAGATCCAACACAGGACAGCCCGCACTGTAACAAATACATGTGATCCCATTGTAATTTCATGGACCAGCTGGACTGGGAATCACTTGAAAATAAACGAACAAATTTAACCTGTTTTGTTTGAAGTGAAGCATGTGAAATGTTACACTTAAGAAATCCTAGGATTCTTAGGTGGTATGTAATTAATGTGAGTGTTCCATTTCAGGTCTGACTACATACATTGAAATTACACACACATCCTGGTCCAAATCACGTTTGCCTAGTGGCTACGGGCATGGTTTCACATGCAGCTTATAATAGAGATTTGGCTGATCTTGGAGTTTTGGCATTTAGCCTGATTCAAGGCTAGCAGTCAGACATATCCTTGAATTGTGCAACAGATAAAATCAGCTCACTATTGAATACGGCATTAGTCCACTGCACCAGCTGTTAATATATAAATAACTCCATGCACACTTCAGTGATGTTTGCAGAATATACCCTCCTTGCGGTCTGCCAAAATATTTGCTCCTCACACACTGCACAAAATTCTTCAAGTTTTAATTCAGCTGGCTCTTTCCTGTTACCAGTATCTTCCTGCTTGCTTTATTTATACACTGACTTATGACTTGAAAGACCGGCCCAGACTGTTTTCTAAAGTCTAAATAAGAAAAACAGCTCACATAAAGTTCCCTTCCGTATGGATGAACATCACTGATACAGCTCATCCCACAATAATACTTCGTTACTAATGACAACCAACAAAAACCCACAATCGATCCGTTAATTCTTTTTATCTTATGGTTAATCACCCACTGGAGATGCCACTGCTAACTTATAAGGGAAGTTTCAGCAATGGTAAGTTGCAAGCTTCAATTTGAGAAAGCGTTCCGTTCCGTGGTTTAGTCCATCATTCCGTTCCGTTCCGTTCCGTTCCGTAGAATAGTCCCCACCGTTTTGTTATAGTATTTTTGAAAGGGGGGTCGAAAGGGACATGGTGCCTACAACGCGTACACGAATTAAAAACCACGTGCAAATGCAAAACAATGCAATGTTTATAATTATATATAATGTTTAAGCATTAGCTATATACTCGAATTTCGCTTCACTGCTTCAGGACTCGTATTTCGTGGAGGGCGGTACGTTTTGATCAAGACGTTGAGCTAGTACTGACTGGGAAGCTGATAGTGGAGAATTCATTGGGGGGGGGACCAGCTGCAGCAGGGCGGACCATCTGCAGCAACCTTACATGGTCCGGCCGGACTACTTGAGGCGCGGTAGTTGGTCCGGCCGGACCACTTGCGGCGGGGGACCATCTGCAGCGTGACAGTTCCCCGGATGCACATTGTAGCAGAACGAAGCAATGAAAATGACAGTGTGCAGCGAATCCACGCCAGAGTGCCACTATAAGATGTTGAGCTGTGGCGAGAAAGCATGTCGGCAAGACGACGATAGAATGTTAGTGCTTCTCCTCCCATTCCCCCAGTTGTGGAAAATACTAAAGGGGTAAAGGAAGCCTGTTACACCTCCCGGACACGTTCGCCATACTCTCGCTTCTTCTGTAATTCATGACGACGATATGTGACTGAATTTGACAAAACAAGGCTTCGACACACAAAGCTTTGTTAGGAGATTTGGCGATTTTAAGGAATCATTGTGTAATAACTTCCCAGTGCCTACAGCTGTGCAAACAAAATTTGCACCAATTGTTCATCTGTTCACTAGCTATCACTGAGTGGGTGTATACATTTCTGATACCCAAAATTTGCCCTGTTTTGGGCAGCTTTTTTCGAGCGGGTAATAATATCACAGGTGGTAGTAATAGGGTGGGAGGGTGGGGGTGGACGGTGCTCGTGGACGGTGATCTTAATATAGGGGTATAAAATGAAGTAAGAAGACGATTGGAATCCAGAGGCCAAGTTTGGGCTCTCCATGGCCCTCAAATTACTCCAAATTGACCGAGAACACTATTGGCGAGCTCTCTGTGAAGTCCCAGCTCACTACACATCATTATCACAAAGACATGACCATTTAATGGCGCCAATCTCCCACTCGTGGCTTTGACAGGGTCAGAAGAAAGCTGCTACAGAAACCAGACTTGCCAATGCTGAAGGAAGTACAGTGTGAAATATGATAGTGTATTAGACCAGCAATCCATTTCTGGTAAAATCGTAAGTTTGATTTTGTGTGTGTGGAAGCCTTGTTATATGAAATCCGGTCACATATACAGATGGTATGCTGGAGTTACGGTAACTTGGTGCATTAGGGTGGAACACCCTTACGTCAAGAAAGGAACTTTGTCGCCGTCCCCAGAAACCACGTGCATGAATATCTGCCCTGGCATCATCCTGTCGGTTGGCAGACTTGGGAGTGATTACTTCACCACTGGAGGGCTGTAAGGGAGGCTCAGTAGCAACATCTGAACACACCCTTGACAATAAACCTGCCGTGATGTCACGCAAGTCATTGTGTTGCACAAAGGTTAAGCCCCCATGTTGACAGACCATGGCATGGTCGATAGTAAAAGAAGCCCCACAGACACAGTGACTGGGAACATTCAGTAACTTCCATTCGTAGCGCAGATGGACAGCATCCCAGAACTCTTGTTTGTTAAGATGGAAGCCCTGCTCCTGTAATGGCAGGGCCAGTAACCAGGAAGATGCACCGGGTTCACTGTTCAAATCAACCGCCCTTTGAAGTTGGGAAGAAAGATGACCTCTTACATCCATTGCGAGTTCTTGGAAGTTCTTCGCCGATTAAGATGAACCTGGGCCTTTACAGAATGGACATCAGGGGGCCGAGCACAGCTTGATAATCAGATCTTTCAGGGAGGCAGTAATCAGTAGTGATGCATCAAACTGAGAATCAGAAACCTTCGTGGGATTTATAAGCCCTAAACCACCAAAACGGCAAGGAAGAGAGAGCAGGTCCCGTTCATCAGCAGAGCAACCAAGGTGTCCAGAAATAGAAGGAAGAAGTTGCATTCTTATGGCATCCTCTAGTGGTTTTAAAAAAGAGCTTATATCCGGGACTGTTCTCATCAAATAAACCCATCGTCCAATTAATCCATGAGTGAAGGCACTATAAGCAGCATGTTATTATTATTATTATTGGTAATACTGTGCAGACCTCTATTAGAGTATAGTGCACAGGTCACAACATACATACAAGTATACAAATTAAATAATTGCTAGTTTTTGTTTGAACTGATCGGAGTCAATCACGTGGACGACTGTTTGCAATCCCAGCCAAGGCAGAAACCTCAGAGACCCAGGACTGCACTTTGTCGGCCATATATTCCTCTGCGAACTCTCTTGATCCCAGCACAGCACCAAGGTATCTTTGGCCACGAGCAGTTATCTGAATGTTGGTTTCAGCAAAAAAAACTTTTGTGCTTGAGTGAGGTGTTCTGGCTTGACAATTAGAATAGTTTTAACAGCATTTGTAAAATAGCCATAGGCTGGGCCACAAGATGAAAGTTGCCGCCACCAAGTCAGCAGTGAAGAGAGTGAACCAACAGCACTGGCATCATCAGCAAACCAAACCTGAGATACATCAGGCACTTCAGTACGTAAACGACGAATCAGAGGAACCATAGCCACGACGAATCAGAGGAACCATAACCGATGAATCAGAGGAGCCATATTTAGTTATTTAAAACATAATAGGTGACCAAAAGCATCAAGCATAGTGCCAGCATAATAGGGACGATTTTTGAAAATTTGATTAAAATGCGCAATATGCGCGCCTGAAAGAAAGTAAAATTCATTTCCAATAGTATTATTAGTGCATTTCATGGTTGAAAACACGTAATGTAACTTATTAAACCGTTTCTTTGTTAGTTATTCACACTTTGCAGAAATAAGATCGAGATACTCTAATAGAGCAGTCACTTACTCTAATACAGCAGTCAGGAAAGGCTGATATACTCTAATAAAACAGTCAGTTCTAGAGCATACTCTTGATTTCGAAAGCATAATTTTGAGTATAATAGGCTTAATTTTTTAGCAATGCTCAAAAGCATAATAGGTAAAATTTTGGGAATAATAGGCCGGAGCCTAGCAGTCACTTAAACACTGTGACATTCAGTCACAGCAATCATAATAAACATTCAGTCACAACAAAGTTCCTGCAACAATTTGAAACATTAAAGGACTAGAATTTAACACATAGTTTGATTAGATTCTGTTCAGCAATTTGTTCCTAGTTCTAGTAACAACAGGCTAACACAAGAAAGCTGCCTAACAAGTAGCTGATTCTTATGTAATAGCCTGATGAACATTTCTGGATCACTAAGGTCAGCATCATATCTCTGATCAAACATCAAACAATAGAGATGTGACGTATAAATAATACAAGTGATAGCTGTACAGTAATGTAGATAATTATGCTAGGTGTTACTCACCTAACAAAAGCTAGCCTGTTAACTTTTGCTTGTCGCTGAGGCACATAATAATTATTCAAGCATTAAAATATTTGATGAAATAAATATAATTATCCTTACTGACTGGCGGACTCCTGTAAGCATCTGAGTGTAAAACAGATGGCTACAGGATCAAGGCTGTCCAGGTTGGTCCAGTCATGCAAAAGTTTCAAACATATTAAATTATGTACTTATGAGTAAGTGTCCTACAGATCTTAAGCACCTGACAAAGTGCTGTAAATCCTTAATAAAAAATAACCCGTATATCATCAGTTATCTTATTATATGTGCACACATTTAAATAGTTTTATTAAATGCATGTGTAAGTTAAGATAGAGTCCATAATAATAAGAGATGGATAAATAATTCATGCTGGAATATTACATAGGAATAGCTAAGCTATATAGCAAAGAGAGAGCACAAAATCCATAAATGCCCACCCGAATGGTACACATCTTTTAATTGTGGAGGATCAGTCTGTCATACAGTACATTATTATCATATAGACCATGTAATATTAAAAATGCAATGCATAACTAGCTATCATACAATATGGCAAGTACTGTGTAGTAGGGACGAGCAAGGTTTGGGCATGGCCCATGATAAAATATCAACCCAAAACCTGCCTTGATTTCCCCTCACAGTATTGGTTGGGTAAAATCAAGCCCAAAAGTGCTTTCAAATCAACCCAAAATGTTGTCATCAAGTAGTTACAGAATGTATGGAATTTTCATCTGCCTGCCTGAATATTAAACAGTGTGTTCAGACAAGCATAGCAGAAATGCTGGCTGTAGCTACATTGCTATAGCCCTACTTCTACTTATAATGTGACTTGTACCTATACTAAACTTAATGCATCTTGGCTACCTTTTATCCTTTTTACTGTAGCCATTAGTCGGGCTTCATCTATGGGGACACACATTTTACATACTATATTGTACCAACATAATTATTACATGTTCTCTTGGATTTTTGAAGTTGAGTGAACTGTTCTCCATGGTAGATGATACGTATGTCACCTGCCACCAGGAAATGGACTAGTAAATGGCAATCTAGCTCACAGCATGGCACATGTAAGTCATAAATATAGTTTAGTGATTTGTATGTGCTGTAAAATATTCTAGTAAAGTTTTGCTGACAGTTTGTATTTCTAGATGAATTTTTTGCTATAAACAATTTATCGCATGATTATATGGTAAATATTAGCATATTAGCATGGATTGAAAAGTTCTGAAAATGACAACTGTTAGTTAGTGGTCATAAATTTACAAAAAAAAAGTTTGCAAACAAATAAAAGAAAGAAGTGGTTACTTAAAGTTTATTTGACAACACAAATTAACTGACAGTCATCCATCCACTCAAGTATCAAGCACACTAGTTGTATGAAGGTACGTTTTTAGTGAGTGCAAGGTGAGCTAACGTTTGAGCAAGTGAAGTGAGCATCCTGATGAAGCCCAGTAGTTTGTCTTGAACTTACCAAAAAATTTCCTTCATGCAGATGGTAAAAGGCCTCATAAAAGGCAAACCACAAGTTAGCATTACAGTTAAGGTTGGATTCAGTTTTTTCCCACCTGGATGTAAGTTATTCTTACTATATACAGGTTACTTTTGGAGTTACATTTATAACATAGAAAAGTAGGAGGGTAGGTGAGTAGCTAGCAGTGGTAGCAAAACTAGTAGCACACTGACCTCACACATGATGGTGATCCAGGATTCAAACCCTGGATGTTTTGTTGTTGTTTTTTTCCATTATAGTATCCTATTGTCTAAGGTTTACTGTCGATTCAATAGTCAGTACAATATTGAAATGACTTTCAGTTCAGTAACCACTGCCAAGAAAAAATTAGGCACTTTAAACTATAGTAGGGACAATAGTACCCAAATAAAATGTACTGAAACAAGCTGGATTGGAGCAGAACGTAATGTCCAATTACTGTAATACAATAAGAGCTGAATATCCCTACTGTGCATTTCAGTTATATAACCTTCACAGCACAAGAGGGATATTCACAACTTCTCATGAAATCATTTAATCTGCATCTGACTTTCCTATTAAAAGTACATAATATGACTGCTCTATTGGAGTTGATGCAATCTTTACAAGATTTAAACAAAGTGAATTATTTTTCTATTTGTCCCTGCTATGCCTATGACAACATACTTGTACAATGTATTGGAATCTACAGCTATCTTAGCACATTTTAAAGGAATCATGTAGTTTACTAGTTTGGCAAGAATGTTAACCAGTCGTACGTATAACTATGGAAACTTAAAACTTACTCAACTGTTTACACAATCACTCTTACATATACTGTATGCTCCAGGGTAGAACTTCAAATTCACTAATAATTATTAAGCACAAAAATGAAGTACATTAATGCAATTAAGGGAACAGTAAGCAATGTACCGTACATTCAGTTGTGTAATGTAAAGTAATTTATCATAAACAATCAAAGGTTCCCTAAATTCTTGGCAGTTTTGTGTCCCATGGTCTCTGTTACTGTTTGTTATGTCCATTTCTATAACATCTGGATCCTTATGAATAAACTCTTTGACAGTGTTGATGCTGCAAACCACGGCATATAACTTGTTGGCACTTTTCTGTATACTCAACTTGAAATTGACACAATAACATGCAAGTGCCACTAACGTGTAAGCAAGAGAAACAACTACCACAATTTGTGCAATCATAGGACCAAGCTTTTGTTTACCTTTGTACAAAGGTGCAACATGAATTATTAACAAATTAAATAATAACAATGACTCTTGAATATTATTGAACCTATTTCTGTATGTCCATACGATACCTTGAAGAGAAAGTAATCCGCTTAGTGAAATGCAAGTAGACATGAGAGTGGCATCCTTACGCAAACTTGACAAGCCAAATACCAGCATTCTGATTACAAGTTGAAGGCCTGTCCAGTAGAATGAGTTATCCTTGTAAGGGCCAAAGTATGTATCCAAAAATGGTTTTAATTTGGTGACAATTCTGAAACATGACAACTTTCTTCCAAGTAACAGTACCAAGTTAAATGGCAAAAAGATAAAAACCAAAGTTAAGCATACAACAAATAACATCATAAACTTTAATCCAAACAATGGAGCAGTAACATCCACCGACCATAAATGGCTTGTGATATTACTAGGAAGGTGAGTGACTTTAGTATAACAAAATAACACATTAGACACAGTACGCAACATTTTAGTATAAGACAACAGAAAGAGAGTGGCGAGGACAGGCAAAGCTTTGTGTGCAGTCAGTCTTTGCATTGTACTGGAATAACGACTTGTCACTATAAGCAAGTATGCTATAGCAACCAGATACAGTGGGAATGCTAATTGCAACCATCTCTTAGCATAGTCATCCATTCCATTATAGAAACATGTGGTAATTCCCAAGTCAAGGTTAAGTAATGACAGCACTGTACATGCAATGTGTGGCTGGCAGCGTGGAAAAAGTACCATGGTGTTTATATTTAAAATGTTGACATAGAAAATGAATGTGTTGATGGTTCCATTGATAACAGTGAGGTTGAAAATGAAAAGTGTCAACACTAACACAATGCCAGCTATTGCTATCGGTATAATGACAAGTACATAAACAATGGAGCAGTGTTCACATTGAGATGAACCAAATACAGCACTGAGACCTTGTTGACATTGTCCACACAACATGCCAGATCTCTTAAACTGACACTGTGAGTCAGGATATGACAGTTTAAGTTGTGAGGATTCAGGTAAGCAGTAGTCAAATGGACAATATGAAGAAAAATAATAAGAATTTGAGACATTTGATTAAGCAAATATCCAACTGTAGGCAGGACGTAGTATGGTTCCATTATCCAAATTACAGAACAGTGGATAATGGCTTAATGTTACATCCTCTTTCCATTTCTAGTGTAAATCCAATTGGACAATTTTTCAAATGCACATAAAACATTTCTGGCATATTATATAGGCCAAGAAAAAGTTTACACATTTTGACAGTTTTATTGTGTGAATACAAAGTATAGTTGTACAATTACATTCAAGGTTAAAATGTGTCTGTGACAACTGGGAAACATGTGCAATACTGCAGTCATCATTATTAGAAGTTTGCAGTATCAAAGTAGTTTCAGTGAGTCTTCGTTGCTGGATCCATTGTTTTGATACTTTCAGCTCTGTCACAAGAGTTTGTCCAGGAATAAAGTCACCTAAATTAGGGGAATAGCATTTTGTTATATTATCAGACTTAGAACATGGGCAAACACTCAATGGAATAGTTCTTTTGACACTCAGATCTACTACAGTGTTCTTTACATAGAGTACTTTTATATACTTCTTTGGCAGTGCGAGTATTAAACGCAGAACCTGCTAACCAAGTGCAATAACCAAGTGCCTTATCTTCTCCAGGCAAGTCCAGAGAAGTTGTGTGGATGTTTTGATTTGCTATGATGCTGAATGTGAGGTTTCCTTCTTTATCTAGCTTGCTACTTTTACTGTTAAATTGAATTGGGCATACAGGCAGTGAGTCAATCCCGAAATTGCAATCTTGTATTGCAACTTTGTACACAGTGTTGGAGGATATGTTTACAGTTGTGTTCTCAGAGATCATAAAGTATGACATTGCTTTTGCTCGTAAAATGTATCTTGCTGAGTTATTTACAAGCTTGATATCACCTTTGCAAACAAATGTAGATAAATGAAGTTTTATTATATTCTCATAATAATAATTATGTGCAAACAGTGTTGGCCCCACAATTTCAATCACCCCATTATTTAGTAGTTGATATCAAATCATTACCAAACTTATGGCTATTTGATTATATGTTTGAATTGATGATGACTAAAATATTTGTTAACTACCACACAATTTCTTGTTCTGTTCTGATACTTATAAAATGAACATCTTCATTTGCATAAAACGTGCTGTCTTTCACTGTGATATGTCCTGTAACAGTTCTTGAACTTGCAGGCCAAACAAAAATCATTGATCTTATATTACCATTGTTCTTAAATGTATTGTTGTTTGTGATATTGGATGATAGAATAATCTAGTGAACTCCCATTGCAATTTTCATGATTAAACAAAATTTTGATCATATTCGTGTCCTCAAAGCCAACATTTTCTGCTATGGTAAGGTTGCTAATATTTAATATGTTGACTGTGTCCTGTCCACAAGTAAATCCTCTGTAATGCAAAAAACATGAGTTGGCTAGGTTTTGGAACAAAACATTTTGAATAGCAACAGAAACATTATAGCGTGTTTGTTTCATCCGTAGCTTTATGGCATATTGGAGAACACCTAAACATGGCATACTGGTTTCAGTTAAATAAAGAAAGTTTGTTATATGAAAAGTGCAAGCTTTAGTTTCTTTTAATTCAGTGTTGTAATAAATTTTGATACCATTAACTTTTGCCCTATCCAAACTTGAACAAAGCATTAATGACCACTTTAAAGTAATTGTATTATCAGTAAATGTTGAATTCCCTTTAACATTGATTGCAACTATTCCATCAACACCAGCATTAGTCATTAGTTTTATGTTTTCAATCATCACTGATGCACAGTGGTAAAAAAGTATTGACCCATTGTACCCAATTACTTCTTGATACAATTCTTTTGTGAAGTTGTTAGTAAAGGATGAGTACTTCTTACGTGAATAGTACTTGAGTTCATTTTCAAATTTAAAATTGATATTTTTAAAGGTGATATTATGACAATTGTACATTACCACACTTGAAGATGCAGTGCAAGTGATGTTACAAGTGTGTATTCCAATAAATGTGAAGTTGTTGATATCTCTTATAAGCATGTCAGTATTGAGATAATGCTGACCTGGCTTGAAATGAAATTCAGTGTATGATTTGAAATATTTAATTGAATTATTGACATAGTGCTGAAGGGTGTGTTCATTGCCATCTTTCACAGTATCTTCACCATCAGGGCTCACATGATATACATGTACATTGTGTATAGGGTACACTGGATGTGTTGACAGTACTGCAAGTAATATCAACATACACTGTGATGACATCTTTTCATCTTCTGTAGCTGTAAAGCGCAATTGTAAAATTATTTGACAATACAACATGTCACTGCAGCAATCTGGAATATGCATAATATAACACCAAGAGTAAACACTATATACCCTGTGGACATATAGCATGCATCAAAAACAATAATTGATGTTTGCAAAGCAGCAAGTAATACTCAGCACATACTTAATTATTTGGATTCTGTTTAGCTGCATTTTTTAAAGTAACGTATTTGAATTTGTTTTAACTACTCTATGCCATGCAATCATTACATACACAGATGTTTATTATACGAACCTCAAATATGTACTCTACCTTCTATGACTTTTGGTCTTTGTTACACATAAAACTATAGCTACAGCACAACTTGTCCTTTCCTATCATTCAAGTCACAGAACAAGCTGTATGTGCAAGATAGTGACTTTTATAAGTCTGTGGTTGTCTATTGTTGTTTTTGAAGCTGTAAATGTGTTGTATGTTAACATTTCATTTTCATGGTGTCAATGTACTATTATCAGTGTATCTCACGTTCTGATGAATGATTTAAATTTGTGTGTTGCCAAATGAAGGCCAATAATGCCATACATACATTAACTATTTTGTTATTATGTTTCTGATACACACACACCTGAGTTTAAATACCAACACTCTAATAAAGCAGTCACCCTCTAATAGAACAATCATTTCATATACATTCCATACACAGCTAATGATTGGTAGCTGTAAGGCAGTTGATTGATCTAAGCCATCAGTTACCTAATTTCCTTGGTTAGTTGTGGAAGTGTGATCAGCAGGAACCTACAATAGAACGAGCTCCTTGAACCTCCATAATAAGGAGATTCATTTTGGCCTCAACAGGTCCGACTCCATACATTTTAACCTCTGCCCCAAAGTGTCCATTAGAGAGATTTCGATGTATATGGACATAGGATTTGTTTATTCTTGTCTGCTCACTGATTGTTAACATCCCTTCATGCAAATTACGATATTACATAGTCTTATACTGTAGTTTCCACTATTTTCAGTTTACTGTAGAAGACCCAGACACCTCCTCCAAGCCACAATTTGTTCTTATCAAAAACATCACAATAACTCACAAATCAACATGTCAATGAAGTGATCATGATGTTACATGTAATTACCCCTATGGTGCTGCATTTATTATACTGTGAAATTCATCATAGTAGAAATTCTTTTTGAATTGCTAGCATAACTAACCAACATAGTACTCATCTATCACCCACATCATACATGCTACATACAAAGTTGGTACAGTACAGTAGCTAAAACACTACATATAAGTGTTCATGTGTACTATAAAATGATAAAATTTTCATTGCTGAAACACTGTACCCAACTTTGTACAACAAAAATAAAGTGAATTATTTGCAGCGTGATGAATCATTGAAATACCATGCAAGCAGCTACAACAATGATCTTTGTCCTAGTGTAACAATTGTTCTAAAACGTTGAGAGTGACGCCTGGTGGATGTGGACATTAAATTAAAGTTAATGATATAGATGGGACAACAATGACATCATTAATCTAGGAAGGAATTTGCAGTACACCAAGAGGTGCATGGGTACTCCTAGCTGTGATGTTTCAGTAGTTCCAGGCCCCATACCATGTAGGATTCTTGGTCTTGTAAAATAATTTTTGCATGCAAAAATTGTGACTGGGCCTGCGATTATAGGGCATGTGGGCACATGATTTTTGCCTACTTTTTCAAAATTTCATTGTACATACCTTTTTGCACCATTGTGCTATGGCAATGTAATTTTCAGCTCTTAGTAAGCATTTAACTGGCTTTATGATGCAAGTTCCAGAATGCTAATATTCTGTTCTGGTATTGAGATATGACCTGTAGAGTGACTGGATGTAGTTTGTGCCCACATGCCCTATTTTCGCAGGCCCGGTCACAATTATACAAAAAGCTTTTGCGATATCTAGTCTTAGAGACATAATAGCCAAGCATTAAGTGGTTTGTTGCCTTTAATACTGTCCTCGACAAAGACACATTAAGCATCAAATAATGTGGCTAAATCTCCTGTCTGCATGTAGCTACAAGTGCTGCAAAAGGTCAAGATACTCTAATAGATCAGTCATGTACTTTGTTCACTGTATTGAGTAATCAAGACACACGGTAGTGTGTCGTGCGGCCCAAGAAGCCGGCGCGTAACACCCGTGAGTATATTGACAGGAAGAAAGAAAACGCAATTTTCGCACCTCCGTAGCTCTGTGCTGCCTTGATGAAACAAGACGATTTTTGCTGTGGACACTCCCTCAACCTTCCGCACTCCACATTCCAAATTTGAGCGAAATCGCTTCAAGCGTTCCCGAGATATGCGACTTCAAAAATTGGCTTAGTTTCTTCGTTTTTTTTCTTCTTATTTTTCTTCCTCTTTTCGCACACTTACAAAAACTGCTATAAAACGCGAACGCTATATCCGATCGCCTTGAAATTTGGCTCACAGAAGGGGGGTATAAAGGCGCATCTCTGTACCAACTTTGGCTGGAATACGATAAACAGGCAAAGAGTTATGGGCGATTATTCACGAAAAATAACACCAATATGTTGTCACGCCTACAGGGTAAACCGCGTATGGGAAGAAGCTGAAAATCGGTGGATGAATAGGGTAACTATTGAACCTCAAACCTTTTGTGAAATCGAGCTAAAAACCAGGAAGATACAACGAAAAAACCAACAGTGTGTAACAATTACGCAATCGAGATTAGCTAATAAAAAATGACTGCTTGCCACGCCTACCAGGTAAACCGTTTGGGGTAATGCTTTGAAAATCGCTGTACAGATGGAGTTATCATCTTAGAAAGGCTCTTCAATGGTGTAGAAGAATCAGACTTAAAGCCACGGAGTTATAACACGAAATCCAACTTGGTGTAGCAAGTTCGAGATCGAGATACTCTAATAGAGCAGTCATCCTAATAGAGCAGTCCCCGGAAAAGAATTCAAGAGATCAGTTAGAAACAAGTAACCTGTATAGAGATCAGCTACAAACAAGTCACCCTGTAGAGAGATCAGCCACAAACAATTCACCCTGTAGAGAGATCAGCTAGAAGAAGTTACCTTGTAGGGAATTCATGCAACTATAGAAAGAGATAATTCAGCTAGAAGAAATCACCTTGTAGAGTTCAGCTACAAAGAAACCACAATGTAGAGAGTTCAGCTACAAACAAATCACCCTGTAGAGAGATCAGCTAGAAGAAGTTACCTTGTAGAGAGTTCAGCTATAAAGAAACCACCATGTAGAGAGTTCAGCTGCAAACAAATCACCTGTAGAGAGTTCAGCTAGAAAAAAGTCACCCTATAGAGAGATCAGCTAAAAACAAGTCACCATGTAGAGAGTTCAGCTAGAAGAAGTCACATTGTAGAGAGTTCAGCTACAAAGAAACTACCACGTAGAGAGTTCAGCTGCAAACAAATCACCCTGTAGAGAACTCAGCTACAAATAAATCGCCCTGTAGAAAGATCAGCTAGAAGAAGTTAGCTTGTAGGGATTTCAGCTACAAACAAATCACCCTGTAGAGAGTTCAGCTACAAAGAAATCATCATGTAGAGAGTTCAGCTGCAAACAAATCATCCTGTAGAGAGTTCAGCTAGAAGAAGTCACCTTTTAGAGAGTTCAGCTACAAAAAGATCACCCTGTAGAGAGTTCAGCTAGAAGAAGTCACCTTTTAGAGAGTTCAACTACAAAGCTACCACCATGTAAAGAGTTCAGATGCAAAAAAATTGGATCACCCTGTAGAAAGATCAGCTAGAAGAAGTTACCTTGTAGAGAGTTCAGCTACAAAGAAACCACAATGTAGAGAGTTCAGCTGCAAACAAATCCCCTGTAGAGAGTTCAGCTAGAAACAAGTCACCCTGTAGAAAGATCAGCTAGAAGAAGTCACATTGTAGAGAGTTCAGCTACAATGAAACTCCCATGTAGAGAGTTCAGCTGCAAACAAATCACCCTGTAGAGAACTCAGCTACAAACAAATAAGCAGTGTAAAAAGATCAGCTAGAAGAAGTTACCTTGTAGAGAGTTCAGCTATAACGAAACCACCATGTAGAGAGTTCAGCTACAAACAAATCACCTGTAGAGAGTTCAGCTAGAAACAAGTCACCCTGTAGAGAGATCAGCTAGAAACAAGTCACCTTGTAGAGAGTTCAGCTAGAAGAAGTCACATTGTAGAGAGTTCAGCTACAAAAAAACTACCATGTAGAGAGTTCAGCTGCAAACAAATCACCCAGTAGAAAGTTCAGCTATGAACAGGTCACCCTGTTGAGAGTTCAGTTAGAAACAAGGAATCCTGTAGAGAGATCACCTAGAAGTATCACCTTGTAGAGAGTTCAGCTAGAAACAAATCACCTGTAGAGAGTTCAGCTACCAACAAATCACCCTATAGAGAGATCAGCTAGAAGAAGTCACCTTGTAGAGAGTTCAGCTATAAAGAAACCACCATGTACAGGGGCGGATCCAGGACCTGGCAAGGGGAGGAGCACAAACAGGCCAAGTTGTAGGTGGTTAGGGAGAGTCAGATTCTGTTGTTAGTTGCCGCATTTTGCTGCAGCAAATAATACACCTCTTAGTAGTATCTCACTGTTGATTTTTACCATTTTGGCCTTTGTGAAGTCTTAAAAACTGTTTAAATAGCTCTGAATGTCTTAAACAACAGCAACACAATAATTATTTTTAGAGGCGCTTAGTACGCACGAAGGTGCTGGGTGACAATTTCATAGCTAGTTTGAGTTTGGTTCGCTTTGGTTTCAGGTGAATTTGTAATAAATGCTAATAAATGTGCATATTTTCATGAGTTATATAAGCTGATCTTGGCCTGACATAAAGTTGTAATAGTATGAGAAGTAGCTGTGGCTCCTCCACAAGGTCACTTAGGGGGCATTTGCCCCAAATGTCCCATCCTGGATCCGCCATTGATGTAGAGAATTCAGCTGCAAACAAACACCCTGTAGAGAACTCAGCTACAAACAAATCGCCCTGTAGAAAGATCAGCTAGAAGAAGTTACTTTGTTGGGATTTCAGCTACAAACAAATCACCCTATAGAGAGTTCAGCTACAAAGAAACCATTCTGTAAAGAGCTCAGCTGCAAACAAATCACCTGTACAGAATTCAGCTACAAACAAATCACCCTGTAGAGAGATCAGCTAGAAGAAATCAACTTGTAGATAGTTCAGCTACAAACAAATCACCCTGTAGAAAGATCAGTTAGAAGAAGTTACCTTGGAGAGAGTTCAGCTACAAAGAAACCATTTGTAAAGAGCTCAGCTGCAAACAAATCACCTGTACAGAATTCAGCTACGAACAAATCACCCTGTAGAGAAATCAGCTATAAGAAGTTACCTTGTAGATAGTTCAGCTACAAACAAATCTCCCTGTAGAGAGATCAGCTAGAAGAAATTACCTTGTAGAGAGTTCAGCTACAAAGAAACCACCATGTAGAGAGTTCAGTTGCAAAGAAATCACCCTGTAGAAAATTCTGCCAGAAACAAATTGCCCTGTAGAAAGATCAGTTAGAAAAAGTTACCTTTTAGAGAGTTCAGCTACAAAGAAACCATTTGTAAAGAGCTCAGTTGCAAACAAATCACCTGTACAGAATTCAGCTAAAAACGCATCACCCTGTAGAGAGATCAGCTAGAAGAAGTTACCTTGTAGATCGTTCAGCTACAAACAATTCACCCTGTAGAAAGAGCAATTAGAAGAAGTCACCTTGTAGAGTGTTCAGTTACAAAGAAACCACCATGGAGATTTCTGTAATCAATATTATGCATTACATATATAATTTGTACATTTACTGATAAAATATTTAAAGTACATCTACTTCATCTTTTCTTCTTCCTGTAGTAAAGAAAAAAACATAGGTTTAAAAAGTCCCAAAGCTGGCCATAGGCCGGCTTTGGGGTATTCAAATACAAAAAGAAATGAAATCTAATCCAAAACAGCCAAGCTGTAAAAAAAGTGTGCGGCCCTCAGAAAGGCTATGGTGAAGAAAGATGTGAAATCCAAGGTGGTGGCCAAGAAATAGCTGTGATGGTAGGTTAATGGTAAAAATTTTAATAACGACAATTCAGGTGAATTTCTGTGCCGCTTCACAAAATTTACCTGAATTGTCATTATTAAAATTTTTACCATTAACCTACCATCACAGCTATTTCTTGGCCGCCACCTTGGATTTCACATCTTTTTTCACCATAGCCTTTCTGAGGGCCGCACACTTTTTTTACAGCTTGGCTGTTTTGGATTAGATATTTTTTACATGAAAATTTTTCCATCTTGCACAACAACAAAAATAAATTATGGCATTTTTCTATTCACTATAATAATTATTAGTACTTAAATGATCTGCATGAATGAGGGGAGGGGGTACTCAAAGATGCTACCATATTTGCCAAGGTGCATGCAGCAGTTGTAGGTCCCTATCAGGTAAGGGTAGGTTTGAAAATTAGTTCTTTTATATAGATTTTCTTTGGAAACATTGCACCTGACTATTAATTATGTGATTGCTTTATTAGACAGCAAGACAGCAACAATCCTACTGTAGTAATGTGACTGATCTAACCCTCTACTCCATTATGCCCACTGCGAATGCCTTACGTACATGGATCATTTATGTAAACAGATTAGGCCACAGGGAATTATGCTCCAAATGTCCATCATCATGCTATTCCAAATTTCCCCAAAAATCCTCTCATTATGCTTTTTTATTCCCAGAATGCATTCATTATTCTGAAAATTATTCCAATTTTTAATAAATATTTCTTGCCTTTTTTAATCATTATATTCAGCAAAATTGTGAGTCAGCAAAATTGTTGTTCTATTAGACATAATATTATGTTTTAGTTGGTAAGATGCTTGTTGGTTATTACAGAACAGTAAAATATATATTGCATGCACTAACTGAAATTCGCATAATATTATGTGTTTGTATGAAAAAGCCCTTATATGAGTAATTGACTGTTCTGCTATGCAATGTACAATTGCAGTTAACAGCTGCTAGTTGCTTTGCAGACATATACATTTACGTACTTATTAATCATTAAATGCAATGAGTGATTCCTGAAATTCTTCATAACTACTGCACACTACATCTTTTATTTTATTACTTTCACTGACTGTAACATTAAGCATTTCAGCGGAGGTGTCATTCACTATTCGTCTTTTCCAAGCTTTAAAATACATAGTGATAGCATTCATTCTGGGTTTGATCGTGCTACCACATGTTGACATCACACAGTGACAGACAATGTAAACAACAAAGTAAGCAAGCATTGTGAGGATAAGACACTGCAGCAAAAGTGGCTCAATCTGTCTACTTCCATTGTAATGCAGTGCTGTAACATACACTGCTAGCAAGTTAAGCATTACCAAAGACTCCTGGATGTTTTTAAACCTACTCTTAAAAGGCTGCACAAATCCTTCTACACAAACCATTACACCAAGTACAATTGTCCCAATAGTAAGGGTTTCATCTCTGTCAAGAGCTGATAAACCAAGGAAGACAGCTCTCAGTAAAAGCTGCAAACCCATCCAGTATGGAAAGCCATCCTTGTAAGGGCCAAGGTATGCATCCAGTAATGGTTTGAATGTGTTGATAAAATGAAAATGAGATAGTTTTCTTGGAAAAAGCAGGAGTATATTAAATGGAAACAAGATTAGGAATAACACAAGACATAGAGTAAATAATATGGAAAACCTTATCCCAAAAAGTGGAACATTTGTGTCCACTGACCAGACAAAAGTGATGTGATCACTAGGAAGGTGAGTGATAGGAGAGAAAAAGAACAAAACACTACATACAGTGATCAAGAGCTTTGTATAAATTAAAAGGAACAATGTGGCGAGAACTGGTAATGCTCTTTGTGCTGTTAACCTTTGGATTTTATTAGAGTAGCGGCTGCCAATTACCAATGCAATTGTTATCAAAACTAAATAAAATGGAAAGACTAATTGTAAACAAGTCTTTGAAAAGGCATCCATACCATTGTAAAAACAAGTTTCCAGTCCCAAGTCTAAGTTAAGCAATGCCAGTAGTACACAAACTGAATAGCACTTTGGGAAAACCACTGAAAAGTTTATGCTGATAATGTTTACATAGAAAATGAATGTGTTTATTACTCCATTGGTAACAGTTAGGTTACACCCAAAGAATATCACAACAAGGACAAGACCAGCTATTGCAATTGGTATAACAATCAACAGCCATACACTAGAACATTGTTTGCAATGAGATGAACCAAACACAACACTGAGACCAGGTTGACAATGGCCACACAATACCCCAGATATCTTGAACTGACACTGCTTGTCAGGAGTAGACAGTTTCACATTTGATGCATGAGGCAAGCAATGATCAAATGGGCAGTTGCGTGACAATAAATATACACTATAATTATTGAACCTCTCACCAGATATCCAACTTTTAGCGGGCCTAAGTATAGTCTCATCATCTAAATTACATGATATTGTAAACGGATTTAAATCTGGGTCACAATAACATGCTTTCTTGCTCTCTTGTGGAGTAAATCCAAGTGGACAAGGATTCAAGGTGACATATAATACTTCAGGGGTGTCTTCATCACCCAAATATAATTCACACTCGTGGAGATCAGACCATACAGTGTAGTGATATTTATTGCAGGTGTGAATTGGATGTGACTGTGTTATTTCAAGAACATCTGTGATTTTGCAGGCATGCTTATAGTTTTTAGTTTCAGCTTTCATAGCAACATTATTACCAGGTTGTTGTCTTCCTTGAATTATCAAGGCTACCTGTAGTGTCTGCCCTGGGAATACTGTTCCTAACTGACGCCTATTGCAATTAAATTCTTCTGCAGTGGAGCATAGACAAACAGAAGACTTAACAGACTCCCTAACAGTTTTATTTCCCCAAAGTATTTTTGTTTCAACAACTTCATGGTAGACATCTGATGAATTTGTTGATTTAAATGCAGTTTTAGGTAACCAGGTACAATCAGATTCATCTAAATAATTTATCTGGTGCTCTGGTGCTGTGTATATGTTGTTTACTAGAAGTATTATGTAGTTCAATGTTTTGCCTCTAGTAAATTCTTCATCTAAATTTCCCCTATCACTGATAAACTGATAATAACATATTTGTTGGAAATATTCATTATAGACAACAGGTGATTTTGTAGCTGAATAGACCAAGTTGTTGGTAATGTTAAGTATAGTGTATTCTTTTAGCAAATAGTAAGATCCCTGATTTGCCCTCAGAATTCTTCTGGCGAAGTTGGAAGAAAACTCGATATATCCTTGGTATCTAAGAACAGAAAAATATAATTGAATAATGTACTCATATGTGTTATTCTTGATTGTGACGTAGTCCGATAATTTAATTAGTCCATTTGTCGATGATATCATACTGACCATGCCAGTGTGTGTATTTGATGAAAAATTAGTTGCCATAACGATAATGTAGTTAGATAACTGCCATAAGATTTCCACCTCACTCTTCACATGGATTATTTGTACATCTTTATTATGCAGAAAACTTGAATTTCTTATGTCAACATTTGCATTTATTGACAAGGATCCTTTAAGATGGAAATATATTATCGAGTTCATGTAAGAGTTATTGGCAAAATGGCAATTTCTAAAGTTAACTATATTCAATTGCCGATCACAGTTGCCTTTATCTCGAATACTGCTAAAGATGTAACCATCACTATTAACCAGTATATAGAATATATTTAATTTGAGAAAGAAATTTCCATAGTTGTGATTAAAACTGCAATTTATAAATGTTACATTGTTGTCAATGCTAAGCCCACATGATTCTCCATAGTAATAGAGTATGCTAGAATTGCATAAGTGGTCGAAATTGGTATCTTGGATGTTTATTAATGCACTATAATTCTTCTGTACCATCACAAAATGAAGTGCATATGATTTGCGGCATAATCCATTTGTTTTATAAAAATAATGACTAATTCCTGTGAAGTGTTTCTTCTTTTTTAAAGTTTTGTAATTGTAATCATTATAAGTAAACTCTATACCATTGACTGGTGATAAGCCATCACAGTTAAGAACTACTGTCACCCATGTAAAGCTAGATATCTTCCCAACATAGAAATTGATTGCAACAATTCCACTTACATTAGAGTTGGCAATTATGGATGTGTTGTTTATCACTACAGAGGTGCAATTATTAAAGTACAACACTCCACTGTAGTTGTATTTAGTTTCTTTAATGTCCACATTATGCCGTCTACCGCAGTCAACAAAATCAATGTTTTTTATGGTCAGGTTTATGACATCTACAGCACTAATAAGTACTGGCAGTCTATCACATTGAATAATATTACCATTTCCCCACATTGTAAAATTCTTCACATACTGTAAAACCAAATCATAATGAAGATGATGTATTCCTGGTAAAAATTGCAGTTTGGTGTAAGAAGTGAAATATAGTTTATGATTCGTGAGGTAATAACCAAGTGTGTGTGCATTCTTGTTGGAGTAGTTTCCATGATTTGGCTTAACAAAATATGTTGTTGCAGATCCTTCACATAGCATGACTGCTAGCACCAGTATTAACATGGTAAACATTTTTTTCTGGTGAATTATCTGAAACAACAAATCGTATAATAGTTTCATATAAGTGTAAAATATACACCAAATTAATAATACAAATTATACTTATTGGTATCACAGTAAATTGTCACTTAGCTAGCTAATTAGCAGGGGTGGCTCGATGGGGGTTTCTGAGGTTTCTGGAAACCGGTCATGTTCAGATTGAGATACTCTAATAGAGCAGTCAGTCACTCTAATAAAGCAGTCACAGTATTCACAGTAGTATAGCAAGCTATATAAGGATTTTAATGTACTTTGTCAGTGGTATTTATAGATAGTTTGTGGAGGCTACTTATTCTCAGCAGGCAGTTATCTATATTTTTGGTCTTCACTGAAAATTTAGCTATGCACTTGATCAGAAACCAGTCACCAAAAATCCTGGAGCTGCCTATAAGTTAAAGTGTGCTCTGCACAATATGTGACCGGGCCTGCGATAATAGGGCATGTGGGCACGTGATTTTTGTCTACTTTTTCACACTTTCATCACTCATAACGTTTTGTACCATTATGCTATGGTGTTGCAATTTTCAGCACTTAGTAAGCATTTCATTGGCATAATGATGCAAGTTACAGAATGGAAATATACTTTTCCAGTAATGAGATATGACCAGTAGAGTGATGGGGTGTAGTTTGTGCCCACATGCCCTGTTTTCACAGGCCCAGTCACATATGATAACTAAACAGTACTGTACCATTGCAATATCCTTATCATAATTTTGTTTTCATTCACATATATACTTCTACACACATCCAATTCTATGAACTTGGAAGACCATAACTCAGTGTTCAAGTAACATATAGCTAAGCCTGAAATTTTCTCAATCCATTAAGCTATGTTGGTACTCACTGCTGACATAATGTCATAATGTCAAGTCATTAACTTTTTCCAATCTGAAGTTATGGATTGTCAATGTTGGTAAATTGGATGTGTGGAAGACCCTTTTTCGTAAATCCGGTCACATATTAATCAAGTATATATGTAAACTGTATAAAATGGATGATAAAACTATTTACATGATAGTGTACATACCTTTAACTATAGCTGTGAAAAGCACAAGTAAACTTTAATGTGTCTTGTTAACTGGCTCATGTGATGGAATATTTTTATTTTAAATGAGTTGACTGTTGTTTGTTATGCTTGATTGCGTGACATAATGTTATAATAGTGGTTTCACTTTTGTCATATGAAGTAAACATGTTTTGCTAGAGATTTAACGCTGCCTAATTTAACCTCTGTTGATGTTAATATCATCACTTCATACACAATTAAGAGCATGTTGCTAGTGATAGTTCATTGGTTCAGTGGTGTAGCTTAATACCTTTCCGCACATAACTGTATTTCAGATTTGTATAGTATGTATGCAGATTTGTGCCTTAACATAACGCAGTATTGCATTTTTGTCTAATAGGAAATTTCTGTCCTTTTAGGGTACTATAATATATATTATATACTTGTAATTTATTTAACATACAGGATGCTTTTGTTTATTGTACACATTTAAGAATTCAAGACACCCTAGTAACTGTATCTAGTATGTGTTGAGTTGCATTTTGGTGGCATGAAAACAGAGTGCCTGTGTGAAGGGAGTGTCTATGAAGCCAAGGTGGTACAACAAAGTAGCTATTAAAAATGAGAGAAACATGTGTAACTTGTGGTTGTAGGCTTGTAATGGCTTGGAGCTTACATAGGTTTGCTCAATTCAGACACAGCACATGAGATTTATTTTATTTGAAGATTACTCACAATTTTGTTTATGTTCCATTATAATTTTGTATCATAGTGGTAGGCTAGGTGAATTATAATGAATACAAAACACTTACAATAAAGTGCATTGCAAAATTGTAAGGCTACCACAACAATACAATGGATGTTTACCAAACCGAAAGTTTTTTCTGTTGTGGCTACAAATACCCATTGTTTAAGGGAATAATAAAAAGTTGTTTACTATAAACATGTTATGATCAACATGAAAGTGTACACACTTATTGTCAGTTATTTCTAGAAATGTGGGTATTTCAAAGAAAGTACCAATAGTCTCAACCCAAAGACAGCACCCAAGTGAGGCGTGTGTCTATTGTGCGTGAGAATAATAAGTAATAGGGAAAAGAGTTAAGGAATAATTAGATGAATTCCATTAATATTTGGTAAGTTTTGCTTGAGGTGTAAAACAAAAATACACTACTGAAGTATAGTAAAAGATAGAGAGATACACTATACTCTAATACAGCAGTCATGTACTTAATAAAGCAGTCACATGAATTGTGGTATTGTAGACTTTGAACTATATAGAGACAATAATCTGTAAGTATGTAGACTAATGTTCATGAATAAAATTAGCTATTTTTAGTTTCTTGTACTAGATACTTATTTTAGTAACTTTTAATTTCCTTTGTAGTTCTAGAACATTCTCTTAGTGTGACTATATAAATGTGCGCTGTTTGTAATACTTTCAGAGTGTGAATTAAAGTGAATTATAATCTTATTGATGTGAATTTAGCTTTAGTAAATTACCTACTACTAAGATATCACATATTGGCGACGAGAATTTCTATATACTCACACTATGGCTACTCATTTTGGGAAACTGCAGGAATTTCGACCTGAATCAGACTCTATCAAGTCATACTTACAAAGAGTAACTTTATACTTTGAAGCCAATGAGATTGATGCTAAGAAGCAAGTTGCAGTGTTACTTAGTTCAATTGGTGCTCCTATTTACACTCTCCTAAGTGATCTACTTGCTCCAGCTACACCAGGTGAAAAATCACTTGAAGCTATTTCAAAAGCTCTACTTGATCACTTTGAACCGAAACGCTCCATAATTACAGAAAGATTTCATTTTCATAAACGTGATCAGACAGCTACCGAGTCAATTTTACAGTATGATGCAGCCTTGAGGAGCTTGCTACTCATTGTGAATTCAAAGGTAATCAGGAAGAAACCTTACGTGATCGTTTTGTATGTGGGCTCCGTCATGAAGCCATACAATGCCGTATATTAGCAGAGACTACCTTGACCTATCCTAAGGCTTTGGAAATCGCGAGGGGGATGGAGTCAGCTGATAAAGACTCTAAATCATTTAAGAAGACTGACACAATCAATGCAATAAGACCACACCCAGCAAACTCTAACCGTCAATTTGAAAGCTGCTACTGTTGTGGGCATTCAAACAAACTGCAAATTTAAAGAGGCTCAATGTCACAACTGTGGCAAGACTGGACATATCGCCCCCACCTTTCTTTCTAAGGCTTCACATACCAAAGTCCCTCAAATTAAATCAACTGGGCAAACAAAAACTCACATCAAAGGCAAAAGACTCATCATTTACAAGATGACACACAACCACCTGCTGATGAAAATGCTAACAGCAGTGAAGATGAATTTGGGCTCCATAGAGTGGACACTCGTTCTGCTGACCCCATTATTGTTTCATTATCTCTAAATGGACAGAAACTTGACATGGAGGTTGATACAGGGGCAGCTTTCTCTGTCATATCAGAAGCCACAAAACAAGCTTTGTTTAGAAACAAAACTCTACACTCATCTAATCTGGTACTCAAAACATACACAGATGAATGCATGAAGGTAGAGGGCACACTCACTGTGACAGTGAAATGTGGCAACCAAACAAAGAAACTGATGTTAGTGGTTGTAAAAGGGAATGGACCAAGTCTCCTAGGCAGAAATTGGCTGAAACACATCCAACTTGACTGGCACAACATTTTCACCATAAGAACAGTTAAACTGAAGCCACTTAACTCACTTTTACACACTGTTTTCAAAAGAACTTGGACAGCTTCACTTCACATAAAGCCAGATGCTACTCCACGATTTTTCAAACCACGACCAGTTCCCTTTGCAATCAAAGATGCCATCAGCCAAGAACTTGATCGGCTAGAAAAGAAAGGGATTATCTCTAAGGTTCCTCATAGCCATTGGGCCACACCAATTGTTCCAGTCCCAAAGAAAGATGGGAAATTTCGTATTTGTGATTACAAAGTGACTGTCAACCAAGCTTTGTCAGTTGAAGAATATCCATTACCAACCCCTGAAGAGCTGTTTTCTACTTTATCAGCAGGGAAAATATTCTCTAAGCTAGACTTGTCCTAAGTCTACTTACAGTTGCCAATTGAAGACAACTCAAAACTATACTTGACTATTAACACTCATCAAGGTCTGTATGCTTACAACCGATTGCCTTTCGGCATTTCCTCAGCTCCAGCCATTTTTCAAAAACTGATGGACACAGTCCTACAAGGAATTCCTGGAGTGTGTGGCTATATTGATGACATATTGGTCAGTACCTCAGATGAAGACAGTCACCACCGTATCCTTGAACAGGTGTTTATTCGACTGACTACTCATGGTTTCAGACAGAAACTGGAGAAGTGTGAGTTCCTACTTAAGTCTATTGAGTACTTAGGACATGTGATAACTAAGGATGGTATTGAACCTGTCCCTTCCAAGGTAGAGGCCATTGTGAAAGCCCCACCTCCTGCCAATGTGCAACAACTTGGATCATTTTTGGGCTTGATTAACTATTATGGAAAATTTATTCCAAATTTGTCAACACTTTTACACCCTTTGAACTCACTTTTACAATCAAACAAGAAATGGTGTTGGTCAACTGAGTGTTCCAAAGCTTTTCAGAATGCCATGAAACAGCTAACCTCAGCTTGCGTACTTACTCATTTTAACCCCAATTTGCCAATTGCCTTAGCAGCTGATGCCTCTGCATATGGAGTGGGTGCAGTTATTTCTCATATTTTCTCAGATGGTTCCGAACGTCCAATAGCTTTTGCTTCCTGTACATTAACAAGTGCAGAAAAGCTAGAAAAGGAAGCTCTGGCACTGATTTTTGGTGTTAAAAAGTTTCACCATTACCTCTATGGGCGTAATTTCACTCTCATAACTGACCACAAACCATTAGTTACAATCATGGGACCAAAGAAGGGAATACCCTCTCTAGCAGCTGCACATTTACAAAGATGGGCAATTTTACTGTCAGCATATGACTACACTATCCAATACAAGTCGACTACAAACCATGGTAATGCTGACGGTCTGTCAAGGTTACCGTTACCTTCAACACTTCCAGACTTAGATTCTCAGTGTGTAACCACTTTTAACATTGCACAAGTGCAAGCTCTTCCTGTAACTTTTGGAGATATTCAGAAAGCTACCAGGCGTGACACCATACTTGGCAAAGTCTACCGTTATGTGCAAGAGGGATGGCCTACCAAGGTACCAGAGGAACTTCAACCTTACAAACACCGTGAGAATGAACTTGGTGTTGAGAATGGCTGTGTGATGTGGGGTATGCGTGTGATTGTTCCACAGAAACTTCATTCACAAGTACTGACATCTCTTCATGCTAATCACCCTGGAATCACAAGAATGAAGGCAATTGCACGAAGCTACTTTTGGTGGATTGGACTAGACAAAGCAATTGAAGAATTGGATAAATCTTGTCAATCTTGCCAAGCTAACCAAGCAAATCCGGCTGCAGCACCTCTACACCCTTGGATATGGCCTGACACCCCATGGAAATGTATTCATGTTGACTTTGCAGGGCCATACTTGGGTCACATGTTTTTTATTGCTGTAGATGCACACTCAAAGTGGCCAGAAGTAGAAGTGATGTCAACTACTACCTCTGTAAAGACAATTGAAGTCCTAAGGTCACTGTTTGCTCGTCATGGATTGCCAGAACAATTAGTATCGGACAATGGTCCTCAATTCACATCTGCAGAATTTACACAATTTCTAGAAGGCAATCGTATTAAACACATTCTCAGCGCTCCCTATCATCCAGCCTCAAATGGCCTTGCTGAACGCTTTGTACAAACACTGAAACGTACCCTGAAGGCTAGTTCCAATGATGGCAAATCAATTCACCACCGTTTATCAGAATTCTTGTTTTAGTATCGTGCAACTCCTCATGCCACCACTAATGTTGCTCCTTGTGAACTGTTCTTCAAACGAAAACTGAGAACACGTTTTGACTTAATGATGCCAAACACAAAACAACAAGTGACATCTAAACATGCAGATCAGAAGCAACATCATGACAAACATTCTAGATCACAACCTATGTTTCCAGGCACTACTGTATTTGTCAGAGAATACAATGGACCACACAAATGGATACCTGGTGTGATTCTACAGAAAGTGGGTCCAGTGACTTTTAGTGTTGCAATTAATAATGGCAGAACTGTCAAACGTCACATAGACCAACTATGTCATAGGATAGTCACTCCAAAGGCTATAGCCACACCTGCTACCACCTCATCTGACACTATTGACATTGACACTTATCCTCATTCACCACCAGAGGATACCACTGTCTCTGAAGCTACCACCGAACAGCATACCACTAATCCAGCTACAACAGAACCTCCTGAAAGACATTATCCGTTATGACAACGTCGACCTCCTGACCATCTTACACTTAACTTTGATGGACTTGCCAGAGGGAGGAGATGTGGTATTGTAGACTTTGAACTATATAGAGACAATAATCTGTAAGTATGTAGACTAATGTTCATGAATAAAATTAGCTATTTTTAGTTTCTTGTACTTGATACTTATTTTAGTAACTTTTAATTTCCTTTGTAGTTCTAGAACATTCTCTTAGTGTGACTATATAAATGTGTGCTGTTTGTAATACTTTGAGAGTGTGAATTAAAGTGAATTATAATCTTATTGATGTGAACTTAGCTTTAGTAAATTAGCTACTACTAAGATATCACATGAATCAACTTCGAGTCCATAATAAACTGAGCGCAATTTTGGCACTTAAATACGAATACAATTATTCTACTATGTGTGTGATTGCCTATTAAGCTAATCAGATATTGACCATGGTTGACATACTTTCTAGCACCACTCTATGACCACATTGCATTAGCACTTAAAAGGATTCTTAATCTGATTGTCTAATTGTAGTATAATTAGTTGTTGCATTTAAAAGGATTTATAATATTATGTCAGCAATTCTGATTGGCTAGTCAAAATATCAATGCTTTTAGCACGCTTCTGTTATCAGTCTATTTGAATGGTTGTTATATAACAATCTTGTTATACTTAAATGGCTTCTATCAATGGCTGTTCTACAGTGCAACTGTAAACACAAACCATGTGTTTTGCACTGCTACTATTGGAACAAATGTATAGAAAACTAATTTAATTAAATAATTATGTGATTAAGAAAATATAGTAATAAGGTGAATGAAAAATTTCCAGAATGAATAATCAGAAGATTGAACAGGAGCACGATAGACTAAGCACCTCACCGAGCTAGCTTCTTCCAAAAGTTATCATTAGTGACCCATAGCATAGGCTAGGGGAATCAAAGAAACTGGCAGAGAGGCAGCTTAATAAACAACATTGGATAAATTACTATACTATCAAATAATAATGGTAAATAGAAAACCATACAATTAGGCCTGCGCCTAATATGCATGCCGGCATAATTTTGAAATAATAGGTCACCCATTTTGTGAGAATAATTCCGGAGTAATACAATGGTTACAGGCATAATTTTAGAATTATCGGACGCCGGTCCACGGGAATAATCGGTGGGAATAAGGGGCGTGCCTCTTCTTGATTAGCTAGAAGAAAGAACTAAACTACTAAGAATGATCTTATCTGGCATTATTATACGAGTCCTGGCTGAAAGGAGCTGAAAAGCCTCTAAAAGATCGATATACTCTAATAAAATGTTCAAATACTCTAATAGTAGGCATGCATTCCAGTATCCGAGATTTTTTAATAAAAATTTCTCCGTATAGTCCCCAATAGAACCCTGGCACAAAATAACAACTCTTGTCTCCGTCGTCTGAGCTCCAATGAGGATGAAAATCACTGTGGGGTTTGTCCACACGCTGATCATCATGAAAATCTTCGTGCGCGTTACATATAAGTAAGTTTTGTGCTGTTTTGTAATCTTTTCAAGCCATGCAATGCATGTAGAATACTTTAAAACTTTTAAAAACGTACTGTTGGGTGGAAAGTAGTCACTGGTGCTTACTTTAAAGTGCGTAGTTACTTCGCTCTGGTTAGCGATTTTCAGTTCCAGAGCAATTTTCTGATGGCCGTGTCATCAACTCAAAAGTATAAACCACTTCAAAGTCGGCATGACAATGCCATAATTGAAACCACAACTCCACCTTAAGTATTGTTGCATCATTGTGGTACCTCCACTTTAGTTGTTTACCTTTATAAGTTGTTACTTGATGTTTTTACTTACTTGAGATAGCCACTTGCCTATGGGTATACACCATTGTATTGAGAAGTGTGCAGTGGATGAAACATGTTTGCTCACCACAAAGCATACAAAGATCACCAGTGTTGGGAGTAACGCATTACATAAGTAACGCGCTACGTAATATTATTACTTTTGTGGTAACAAAGTAATATAACGAAATATGCTATAAAAACAGGTAATATAACTCAAGTTACTTCACTTACAAATGTAACGCGTTACCTAAGTAATATAGTTACTGTAACGAGTCTAATATTATGTAATCATATTACTACAAGTAACGAAGTTACTAATCTCGTTAGTTAGCCTCTGAGTAACGCCTAGCCACAACAAAGTAACGGAGCCTACTGAATGAAGCTTATTCACCAGTTTCTTACTTATAGCCAAGATTTGTGCATTGTCCAAAAAAGCAATCATGTCACGTGATAAAGTGGTAGTTTCACACGTGAAAGTTTAAGGCTGTGGATACAAAGTAATATAATATGTAATATTATTAGTTACTTTATTTTATGGGTAATATGTAACTGTAACTAAATAGTTCAGTTACAAGTAATATGTACATGTAACTAGTTACTTTTACAAATTAACTTGCCCAACACTGAAGATCACTGAGATCCGATATGATCTGAAGTTACTCTCATTACATGTACAAACTTGCAGCTAAAAGCAACTGTAGTTTCAAGATATTCCAGATTGCTGATGGCTTCCTGATTCAATTGTGCCATTTTTCCCTTTAAAATGTATGGGGAACCACAGAGAAAAATGTACCTTTTTTCAGTTTTTAAGCACTGTGCATACCAAAGTAGCTTATTTCAACCCAACAAACTATATATTTCTGAGATCAGCAATCAATACTCTATGTATTGAGCATATAAAAAGCCCATTTTTCCAAAATTTAAAAATCGGGCTGGAATGCCTACAGTAATAGAGCAGTCAGATCGTTTCATGTTAACAATCTACAGACAGCATCAGGGATTTGACTGCATGGTTATCTGCAATTCTAAAACTTGTACAACTTATACCAGTGTATTTTCTTTAAGTCTTTCAACAAATAATATATCGATATCATTATCCACTAAACTTAGCATGTAGTTATAGCTGCAGAATTAGTACACTGATAATTGAAAACTCTATTTATTACTCCCAGTAGCTATTTTATGTCAGTTGCAATGGCTATAACCATTATGTGTAAGGTGGAATGCTTCATTTATGGCTAGCTATTAATTAATTCCGGCAAAACTACTTATATCAGCATCTTGGGAATTAATCGACTATAGCTACAGAAACTAAGTGAGCATTATTATGGAATGATAGGATTGATACAAGAATAAGATAAGCGCCTCTAATTTCTAAAAATAATCATCGTGTTGCTGTTGTTTAAGACATTCAGAGCCTTTTAAACAGCTTTTAAGACTTCACAACCATCAGAAAAGACCAAAATGGCAAAAATCAACAGTGAGACACTACTAAGAGGTGATTATTTGCTACTTTCAAAAATGCAGCACTAGGCTATATCTGGCTCTCCCCAACCACTTACAACTTAGCCTGTTTGTGCCCCTCTCCTTGCCAGCTCCTAGATCCGCCCCTAGAGGTGATCACTGAAGTAAATGTTGCAGTATTTCCTGCAAGTCTGCTGTGCTCTAGATCACGAAAAGTCTTTTTTATTTGGCGATCAGTGATGCGCATGACGTCACCACCAAATATTAATTAATTATATTAAGCTGCCTATACTCCATAGTAAGAGTGGACAACCTCTAAGAGCTTGAGAGTTTTGACCCGAAAGAATAACATTGCAAATTACAATGGCAAAAAATCGATCGCCGAATTTCAAGGTATTTCGCATTATTTTCGGGTGGGGTCTATTCTATGGAACGGAACGAAATGATGGACTAAACTACGGAATGGAATGCTTTCTTTAATTGAAGCTTGCAGCTTACCATTGCTGTACAAGTTATTGGTGGCACTTCCAGCAGGTAATCAAATGCACCCCAAGAAAGGTAAAACGAATCTAAGGATCGATTGTGGGTTCTTGTTGGTTGTCATTAGTAATGAAGTACTAATTGTGGGAATAGCTGACTTAATGCATTCATCTTCGGATGTATCAAGTAGGGAACTTAATGCATGACTTGTTTTTACTAGTATGTGAGTTGCTTTTGTTTACTTAGACTTTAGAATGTACAGTCTGGGGCCTAGCCTTTCTAATCGGCATAAATCAGTATGTAGCTACACTACAAAGAAAACAAGTATGGTGACAAGCTGAATCAACTCAGTCTAAGCAGAATCTAAAGGAATTTTGTGAAGTGTGTGAGGAGCAAACATTCAGATACCTCAAGGAGGCTATATTGTGTGAACATCAATGATTCATTAACAGAGTAGTGGACTAATGTCAGATACATTATGAAGCTCCCTGTAGAATATTCAGCTACATACATATTTCCCTGTAGAGTGTTCAGCTGTGAACAGTTCAGCCCGTGTGACATATTTTTTTGATCAATCTACACAATTATAAATTATTGCTTAAAGTACATGTAGCTAAACAAAACATTAAAATCTCAATAATCTTCTCTCTGTGGTAAAGAAAAAGACAAAATAAAAGATATACCTAAAGCTGGCCAAAGGCTGGCTTTAAGTATGAAATTACAAAAAGAAGAGATATCTAATCAAAATCAGCCAAGTAGAGCTGTGTGGTACACAATTTTAAAGATGGTACGGTATTTAAAAAAATATTATGGTATAACTAACTATCACGGTATTTAGTTAATGCAAACAAACACCTTCACACATCCAGTTAAGTATAGCAATAATATGTCTCAAGTGACAAGTGTATACAAACAGTATCAAGAATCAAATAGAAGTTCATAATTATATAATTATAAGAAAAGAGAGGGAGTGTCTCACTCTCTATATAAACACTCTGCACAACGATTGCTCTACACATTGTGAAAGCAGAATGGTGACTTAGTGTACATGAATACCAGTATTTTACGGTATACTGATTTGCCGGTATGAAAATATCTGTTTGATATCGATACCGGTATGAATAAAATACCTTCATATTGATTTTATACCAGTATATTTTTCAGCTCTACAACTAAGCTGTAAAAAAGGGCGCGGCCTCTAAAAAAGCCAAAGATTTAAAATCAAAGGTGACAGCCAAGAAATGGCTGTGATGGTAGGTTAATGGCAAAAAAAATTATAATGACAATTCTACCGAATCCTAGTGAAATTTGGAGGAGGCAACACAAATTCACCTGGATTGTCGTTATTAACCCTCTCACCGCCACAACTGCCATATGGCGGTTTCAATTATAATTGCCTGTAGCATCACATTCTAAACACTCACTCTGTAACTAGAGATTTCCAACTAACTTAAATAATTAACATTCCATCCATTCTTTAGTATGACAAATATATTGTGCAATTTTTCAGGGTCATTGTAATGCAAACTCCACCTCAATCAGTGGTTTCTATCAAAAGATCAAAAGAAGTTGATAGTGTCATTAGTGTGATGATTTTTGTGTACAGTATTTTCAATGCTTTTTACGTATAATGCATGGCACCAAACACAATATTCACAGTGTCATGAATCTAGATACGAAACAAATAATGACATGAAATTTTCACCACATATCTATTTTATGGAGAACAGCATATGAGCTAGGTAAAACCTCTCAAGAGTGACCACTTCTTTGTAGACTAACCACTCAGAATATTACATGAACAAAGTAAGTGATTCACAAAGAAAACTGTGTGTATTGTGTAATACTAAGTATATAGATAGGTACCCAATGCATTTTCAAGGATAAACAGCAAGAAAAATCGGTAATATTATAGAACATGGTAAGTACTGGCATCAAAAGTCACAATTATATAGCAAATACTTTGGAAACATGACAATCGGATAACAAAATGTAAGACCAATATAATTATAAAAATAGATTTGTTTGGACACTGTTCAGCTTTATTTGTCACATTGTAAGCACTAAGGATGATAATTATTATATAACACAATCATTATGACATCACTATGTAATAAAGAGAAATTATAAACAGTTTCTGACCAAAAGTACAATCAATGAAACTCTATAAAATGGATCAAAACAGCAGTAAATACACCAGAATATATAACAACTAGGGACCTGCCTATTATTCTCAAAATTTTACCCATTATGCTATGCTGCACTGCTGAAATTTTTTACCTATTATGCTCAAACTATGCTCAAGTTTTATGCCTCATTTTCCATGTTTTGCTAATAAATTTGTAGTTATGGGCACATAATCAGTGGCTTAAGCATATCTTTGCTCTTCAAAACTGCGTGTGACAGAAAAGATCGATATACTCTAATAGAACAGTCAGCTGCTTGGTTGTTCTATTAGAGTTATTGACTGTTCTATTAGAGTATATCGATTCTTCTGTGATATGTAGTTTGACCATCAAGGATTTGTAGTATCACTGAAATATTCTTCCCATTATGCTAGCATTATGCTTAATGCTTTCAGACACCTATTATGCTCATAATTATGCCATCATAATCAGAGGGCCCCTAATAACAACAGGTAAGTGTGAAGCCATCATCAAGGCTGGTACCACGTGCCAGTCTCCACTTTTGAAAAGATTACGCTCAACCCTGAACCCCTTATATTGCAATTCCGCGCAAGACAATAAACTGCTCACCTTCAAACTATACCTGCATCGATGCAGAGGGATGCCTTGAAGCACAGGGTGATTGTAATGCTGAATTCTGAACAGTACTAGTGCTATAGATGGCAATTTACCTTTAAACCATATTTTCGAGGTAATCCAACGTCAATCATCCTCCAATCAAAAAACTTTTGGTAAATTTGAAATCAGCATATACGGTTTGCCCAGGAACACTTTTCGTCATCCTCATCATCCACATATCAGGGGCATAGGAAGCATGGGTGCCCAAGCACCCATAAATATTTCTAACCAGAATCAAAAATATCATTCATCCTTTTTTTTCTAACTTGTCAGTGATTCCATTTAGCTTCAACCATAGTCCATACGATAAACAAAGGTGTGGTACAAATGCATTAAAATAATAGAATACAAGTCTGATCGAGATATTCTAATAGAACAGTCATTAAAGAGTAGCAGAAATTTAGCTATTTATCACTCAACATTTACATTGAAGACTTAAGTAATTGTAATTTAGATTCCTTTAAACGTTATTTATCTCATTGTTAGTTAGCCACTACACATGATTTTTGTACATTAGCGTTGTACCCTTGATGGGTTTTGCTAATCAACAAATAATAATAAATAGTATAAATTATTCTAAACAGAGTAGCTGATTCCATCCTTCAGTACAATATTTAATGAGACTAGAAATCCATTTGAGACAAAAACAAGTTGATCTTAAGTTAGAAGTAGGGCACCCATAAGTTAAATATCTTCCTACGCCCCTGCAAATTCACGCAGAAACCCTCGGAAACTTTAACTATCACCGGTGCCGTATTCAGGGATTGTATGTAGGTACATGTAGCTTGACAAGACTTTATTTTCTATGCCAATTTTACTGTAAGGCCTTCTGGTATGCCTTTACCAGGTACTTTAATCATACTTAAAAAAACATTTTCCGAGGATCCAACACAGGCCCCTTCTACAGACTTTAATTGCTTTTCCCTTCATTTTAATTGGTGCCCATACTACTTTAATAATCATGACACTGGTGCGCCGCTGAAAATTTCTATACCTTAAACCAACTTAATTTGGCAATACACTATTACAATGATATCGTATAGTGACAAATTAAAATTAGTGAATACAAAAGCTTTATTCACAATCAATTAACAATACATTTTACAGATTAGTTACTTTTCATCATCCTGTACTAAAAATAGCAGTGCGGGAGGGCAGATATTTATACATAGCCAAATTAGCTAACTAAATGATTTAAAATGCTGTTCTACCAAGGTAACAGCCATTACATAAAAGGTGCTATAATTGGCCTCCCTTAATCACCAGTGGTGCAAAAAATCCTTGATGAAGTATTTAAAACATGCGGGTTGGGATGAGAAACTAATAGTTAAGTTTATGTGGCCTTTGCATGTATTTAATGTAGCAAAATACTACTTTATAAATTGCTAAGTTAGTGTACTGCTAAACAGAGGTGGCAGAGACACCTTTATTTAAGGGTGGCTGGGGTCTAGCTTGGTGATGCCATGGCCTGTAAGTTGAAAAGGAAAAGAAAAGGTCACTACCTGCTGGCAATAGTTTCCCTCCACCAACTAGACTATATCCCCTATATTTATAACTACGTACATATGTAGCTTGCTATACTACTCCTCTAGGAATACTATGAGTGTGGCTGTTCTATTAGAGTATGACTGATCCATTAGGGTATCTCAAATTGTTGATACTATTGAACTAGGCTCTCCATCACAGCTACAGATAATTTTAGGAGGGGCCCATAATTTATTTCACAGGGGCTGCAGCCCCCTTTCCCTTCCTTCTCTGCTGCCCCTGTAAGTTGGCTTAATGACACAAACCTGGACAAACAGGTGACAGCACTGAGGTTACTTTTTTATGCAGCTACAAACATAATTATACAGGTAATATTTATAATAACCATCATTTACAAAACCACATCCAAGATTGCAAATGGTTTATAGTAAAAATAATACACTTACAGTAGAATTGGATGGAATATCAAGCTGTGACATCTTGCTTTGCTCTGTATAGGATTCAAAGCGCAACACAAAAGGGAGGATATGACCAATTATGATTCACACACATACATGTTATTATGAATGTGATTTGTACTTTACCATGAAATTAGGTTGTGTACAAATTTTAATATTTGGTTAGCACAAAATTGGTTAAGCAGTCAGCTTGCTACATCAAGACACACGGTAGTGTGTCGTGCGGCCCAAGAAGCCGGCGCGCCACACCGTGAGTACAGTGTATATTTACAGGAAGAAAGAAAACGTCATTTTCACACCTTTGTATCTCGGTGATCCCTTATCCGATTGGAACTCAATTTGCTACACAGTTGCCCACCAGCCAGGAGAGTCTACATTCCAAATATGAAGGAAATCGCTCCAGCTATTTCTGAGATACGAGCTGCCAAAGTTTCGATTTTTTTCTTCGTTTTTTCTTCTTCGTGTTTTCGCACACTTGCAAAAATTGCTATAAAACGCAAACGCGTGCTCCGATCGCCTTGACATTTGGCACACAGAAGGGGAGTCCAAAGGCAAATCCTAACATCAAATTTGGTGCAAATTCGATGAATGGTTCAGGAGTTATGACCGATTTTTCGCGTAAAACAAGATCAATTTGTTGTCACACCTACAGGGTAAACCGCTTCATGGAATGAGTTGAAATTTCTATGTAGGTGGAGTAACCATCGTAGGTGTGTCTTTTGGTGGTTTGAAAGGAATCGAGATAAAGACCATGGAGATATGACACAAAACCCAACCTGTGTCACAATTACGCGATCGATTTTTATGAATAAAATAGTATTAGTTTTCACGCCTACTATAGGCAAACCGCTTAGAGCAATGAGCCGAAAATCGGTGTATAGCTGGAATAATCTTCATAGAAAGTCCTTGCAGTAGTACAGAAGAATCGGATTACAAACCACCGAGTTATGATCCGAAAGCCAACTCCGTGTAGCAAATGCGAGATCAAGATACTCTTAGACTAATAGAACAGTCACCCTAATAGAGCATTCGGCTAATTTATTTACTCCATTATAGAATTCTATTACATTACAAGTTATTCTGTAGGGACTTCAGCTGCAAACAGTTAATCTTATAGACAGTTCAGCAAGAAGCAAGTCACCCTGTGAAGAGTTAAGCTACAAATATATCACTGTAGAGATTCAGAACATTACAAGTCACAATGAAGAGAGTTCAGCTATAAACAAGTCATGCACCCTGTAGAGAATTCAGTTACAATTAAGTCACTCTCTAGAGAATTCAGCTACACACAAGTCACTGTGGAGAGAGTTCAGCTACAAACAAATTACCCTGTAGAGAGATCAGTTACAAACAAAACACTTTGCAGAGAGTTCAGCTACAAACAAATCAACCTTTGGAGCGATCAGCAACAAACAATTCAACTTGTAGAGAGATCAGCTAGAAACAAATCAACCTGCAGAGAGATCAGCTACTAACAAATCAGCTTGTAGAGAGATCAGTTACACACAAATCAACCTGTAGAAAGATAAGCTAGAAACAAATCACCCTGTAGAGAGTTCAGCTACAAAAAATCACCCTGTAGAGACATCGGCTAGAAACTAGACACAATGTAAGGAGTTCAGCTACAAGCAATCACCCTGCAGAGAGTTCAGCTAAAACAAGTCAACCTGCAGAGAGATCAGCTACAAACAAATCACCTTATAGACAGTTCAGCTACAAACAAATTACCCTGTAGAGAGATTGGCTACAAACAAATCAACTTGCAGAGAGATCAGCTACACACTAATCAACTTGTAGAGAGATCAGCTACAAACAATCACCCTGTAGAGAGATCAGCTAGAAACTAGACATAATGTAAGGAGTTAAGCTACAAGTAAATCACCCCATAGAGTTCAGCTAAAACAAATCAACCTGCAGAGGGATCAGCTACAAACAAATCACCTTATAGACAGTTCAGCTACAAACAAATTACCTTGTAGACAGTTCAGCTACAAACAAATCAACCTGCAGAGAGATCAGCTACACACAAATCAACTTGTAGAGAGATCAGCTACAAACAAATTATCCTGTAGAGAGATCAGCTAGAAACTAGACACAATGTAACTAGTTCAGCTACAAGCAAATCACCCTGTAGATAGTTCAGCTACAAACTAATCAACCTGTAGAGCGATCAGCTAGAAACAAATCACCCAGAAGAGAGGTCAGCTACAAAAAATCACCCTGTAGAGAGATCAGCTAGAAACAAATCACTCTGAAGAGAGGTCAGCTAAAATAAATCACCTTGTAGAGAGATCAACTACAAACAAAACACTTTGCAGAGAGTTCAGCTACAAACAAATCAACCTTTAGAGTGATCAGCAACAAACAAATCAACTTGTAGAGAGATCAGCTACAAACAAATCAGCTTGTAGAAAGATCAGTTACACACAAATCAACCTGTAGAGAGATAAGCTAGAAACAAATCACCCTGTAGAGAGTTCAGCTACAAAAAATCACCCTGTAAAGACATCAGCTAGAAACTAGACACAATGTAAGGAGTTCAGCTACAAGCAAATCACCCTGTAGAGAGTTCAGCTAAAACAAATCAACCTGCAGAGAGATCAGCTACAAACAAATCACCTTATAGAGAGTTCAGCTACACACAAATTACCCTGTAGAGAGATCAGCCACAAATAAATCAACCTGCAAAGAGATCAGCTACACAAATCAACTTGTAGAGAGATCAGCTAGAAACTAGACACAATGTAAGGAGTTCAGCTACAAACAAATCACCCTTTAGTGAGTTCAGCTAAAAAACAAATCAACCTGTAGTGAGATCACCCACAAAAAAGCACCTTGTACAGAGTTCAGTTACAAACAAATTACCCTGTAGAGAGATCAGGTAGAAGAATACACCTTGTAGAGAGTTCAGCAACAAAGAAACCACCATGTAGAGAGTTCAGTTGCAAACAAATCACCCTGTAGAAAATTCAGTTACAAAAAAATCGCCCGGTAGAAAGATCAGCTAGAAGAAGTTACCTTCTAAAGAGTTCAGCTACAAAGAAACCATTTTGTAATGAGTTCAGCTGCAAACAAATCACCTGTACAGAGTCCAGCTACAAACAAATCACCCTGTACAGAGATCAGTTAGAAGCAGTTTCCTTGTAGAGAGTTCAGCTACAAACAAATCACGTGCACCCTGTAGAAAGATCAGCTAGATTATTTCACCTTGTAGAGATTTCAGGTACAAAGAAACCACCATGTAGAGAGTTCAGCTGCAAACAAGTCACCCTGTAGAATATTCAGCTACAAACAAATCACCCAGTAGAAAGATCAGCTAGAAGAAGTTACCTTGTAGAGAGTTCAGCTACAAAGAAACCATTCTGTAAAGAGCTCAGCTGCAAACAAATCACCTGTACAGAATTCAGCTATAAACAAATCACCCTGTAGAGAGATCAGCTAGAAGAAATCACCTTGTAGATAGTTCAGCTACAAACAAATCGCCCTGTACAGAGATCAGCTAGAAGAAGAGTTATAGTTCAGCTGCAAACAATGCACCCTGTAGAGAGATCAGCTAGAAGAAGCCACCTTGTAGAGTGTTAAGTTACAAAGAAACCACCATGCAGAGACTTCTGTAATAAATAGGGATCTGCAATACATATCGATACGGCAATATATCGATACAGCAAATAAGTATTAAGATACGATACTGTACTTAGGAAGTATCGATATATCAAAGTTTTCTAGTAGAACAGGTAGTAAGTGTTCTATTACTGCAACAGTGATCTAAATACTCGAACAGAAAGCCTACCCGCACTATAAAATGCAACGTTACGAGAAGCCATACAAATACGCATTTATAAGTGCTGCTGTTACTGTGTTATGGCTAAAATATTCGTCTTCTAAAAACAGTAGCTGTTACACTTTAAGTATAAGGAACTAGCAGTAAACATCTGCTGTATATACTAGCCATCTTGACAACTCACCAAAATGCGGAGAAATCCGGACAAGCCTTTGTGGGAGCATTTATTAAAATAAAATGATTGCGGTAGCTAATTGTCTGGGTGGTGTAATAGAGGCAGGTATCCAGGTAGAGATGTACTTTTAACAGCAACTCTGTTTTCCATACTAAAAATCATACCAGGAACACACTAGCTATTTGTCACATCATGATCAGTATAATTATTATTACTGTAGTTTAGCAGGATTCACTGAATAAAGAAATTGTATACACAATGAATGTAGAATCAGTGTTGGTTCTTTAAGGTTCAGATAAATTGGATATTGTTACAACTATTAGCTAATTATGCCAGTAATAACTAGCCATGACCACTTCATTATAGTATCGTGATACAGTATCGTATCGAACAGTTTATTGATGGTGATACGCGATACACAAAATGCACTGTATTGCAGAACACTAGTAATAAATATATGTATTATATATATATAACTTGTACATTTACTGATAAATTCAGAAATATTTAAAGTATTTAACATCTGCTTCATCTTTTCTTCTTCCTGTGGTAAAGAAAAAACGATAGGTTAAAAAAGCCAAAATACAAAAAGAAGTGAAATCTAATCCAAAACAGCCAAGCTGTAAAAAAAGTGTGCGGCCCTCAAAAAGGCTATGGTGAAAAAAGATGTGAAATCCAAAGTGGAGGCCAAGAAATGGCTGTGATGGTAGGTTAATGGTAAAAATTTTAATAATGACAATTCAGATGAATTTCGGTGCCGCTTGGTCTTGGCACAAAATTCACCTGAATTGTCGTTATTAAAATTTTTACCATTAACCTACCATCACAGCCATTTCTTGGCCGTCACCTTGGATTTCATATCTTTCTTCACCATAGCCTTTTTGAGGGCCACACACTTTTTTTACAGCTTGGCTGTTTTGGATTAGATAATATTATAGCGAGTTGTATCTGAATAAATTAATACTATGAAATCACTAAAGTTGCAAGGAAGAAAATGTGCAGCCTATAAATCCTCTCAACATTATAAGTTTGAATACAATGTAGTTACTATAACAGCAAACTGCACTATATCAAAGAATGATCATTTGACTGTGGAAAAGTAAAGCAAAGAAATGCCTAGCCATGCAAAACATTTCTGCCTAGTGAACCAGCACTGGGTTGTCTGCGCACCACAAAGGCACTCAAGTATGTGCGGGCAAATCCACCTGGGACAAGGCTTGGTAACGTGCAGCATGGAACTCAAAGTTCCCCAACATACAACTTAATTACAGCTCAACAATGACCCCAGCACCACTAAGTGACACAAGTATGTTTCTCTGGTATACTTCAGGTCCCAGTTATACAGCCATATGCATGGTAGGCAGTACAAGCAATGTCTCTTGCTCAAGAACAGCAGGGAACTGGCCAACATCACAGAATATCAAACCTGGAACCATGTGATTACCAAGTTGGTACTCTAACCATTAAATTTTTTACTAAGTTGCTTCACCTGTCAGAAAGTATGCTACAAGCACCAGCACAAAGCAGGGATTCATACTCATCAAAAAATTCAAGTCCTGACCTTGTCTCATAATAATACCCGGCAGGCTTTAGGAATGCAATATAGTAGCCCAGGTGGTAGGCCATCGGCCTGGTGATCGAGAAGTCCCAGTTTGATGCTCGAGCAGGGACTTACTGCTACTGTTGTTTCCTAGAGCAAGAAACTTTGCCCCCATTGTTCCAGCCACCCAGTTGTTAAACAGGGAACATATTGTATATGTGTAATTCAGGGCACAGTGAAGAACAGTCTTGGCTGATGCTGTCATCCCTGTATAAGTAAATTGGAAAAAAAATGCATAACATTGGTTTGTAAACTACCACCTGATAGCAATGCCAAACATTAGGTATTATAAGGCTACCAAAAATGCAAGTATGAAAATCTAATCAAAAACAGCCAAGCTGTAAAAAAAGGTGCGGCCCCCAAAACGGCCATGGTGAAAAAAGATGTAAAATCCAAGGTGGCGGCCAAGAAATGGCTGTGATGGTAGGTTAATGGTACAAATTTTAATAACGACAATTCAGGTGAATTTGATGCCAAGACCAAGTGGCACAAAATTCACCTGAATTGTCGTTATTAAAATTTTTACCATTAACCTACCATCACAGCCATTTCTTGGCCGCCACCTTGGATTTCACATCTTTTTTCATCATGGCCTTTTTGGGGGCCACACCTTTTTTTACAGCTTGGCTGTTTTTGATTAGATATCACTTCTTTTTGTATTTGTATACTGCAAAGCCAGCCTATGGCTGGCTTTGGGGCTTTTTTTAACCCATGTGTTTTTTTATTTACCACAGGAAGAAGAAAAAAACTATTAGAAGATTTTTAATACTTCAATTATTTTTGATTTTATTAGTAATTATACAAATTATATACATATATTTATTACATGCCCATTATTCCTCACAGGATATTTTTTAGCAGCTGATCTCTCTACTCGTAACTGGGTGACTTAAATATAGCTGAACTATATACAGGATGGTTTCTTTGTAGCTGAACTCTCTACAAGGTGACCTCTTCTAGCTGATTTCTCTACAGGGTGATTTGTTTCTAGCTGAACTCTCTACAGGTTATTTGTTTGCAGCTAAACTCTCTACATCCATGGTGGTTTCTTTGTAGCTGAACTCTCTACATGATGGTTTCTTTGTAGCTGAACTCTCTACAAGGTGACTTCTTCTAGCTGAACTCTCTACAGGGTGATTTGTTTGTAGCTGAACTCTCCACATGATGGTTTCTTTGTAGCTGAGCTCTCTACAAGGTAACCTCTTCTAGCTGATCTCTCTACAGGGTGATTTGTTTCTAGCTGAACTCTCTACAGGTGATTTGTTTGCAGCTAAACTCTCTACATGGTGCTTTCTTTGTAGCTGAACTCTCTACATGATGGTTTCTTTGTAGCTGAACTCTCTACAAGGTAACTTCTTCTAGCTAAACTCTCTACAGGTTATTTGTTTGCAGCTAAACTCTCTACATTCATGGTGGTTTCTTTGTAACTGAACTCTCTACATGATGGTTTCTTTGCAGGGCTGCCCAGAGAAATTAAGGGGCCCAGGGCAAAGAGTTAAAGTGGGGCCCTTGACCCAAGTTGTAAGGTGAAGACCAAAAAAAAAAGGTCACAACCTGCTGGCAATGATAATAACTACCCATCACCATATCTCCTTATCTATAAGCTTGCTACACTGCTCCTCTGAAGAATACTGTGACTGCTCTATAAGAGTATTTAGATCTGACTGCTCTATTAGAGTATATCGATCTTTTAAACAGGTATTCAGGGGGCCCTTCATGGGGCCTCCTGGGGCCCCTTTCAGGCTGGGGCCCGGGGCAAAATGCCCCAGTTGCCCCCCCCTGTGAGCGGCCCTGTTTTTTTGTAGCTGAACTCTCTACAAGGTGACTTCTTCTAGCTGAACTCTCTACAGGGTGATTTCTTTGTAACTAAACTCTCTACATGATGGTTTCTTTGTAGCTGAACTCTCCATAAGGTGACTTCTTATAGCTGATCCCTCTACAGGGTGATTTGTTTGCAGTTGAACTCTTTAGGTGGTGATTTCTTTGCAGCTGAACTCTCTCCAAGGTGACCTCTTCTAGCTGATCTCTCTACGGGGTGATTTGTTTCTAGCTGAACTCTCTACAGGTGATTTGTTTGCAGCTAAACTCTCTATATGGTGCTTTCTTTGTAGCTGAACTCTCTACATGATGGTTTCTTTGTAGCTGAACTCTCTACAAGGTAACTTCTTCTAGCTGATCCCTCTACAGGGCGATTTGTTTGTTGTTGAATTCTCTACACGGTAATTTGTTTGAGGCTGAACTCTCTACATGGCGGTTTCTTTGTAGCTGAACTCTCTACAAGGTGACTTTTCTAGCTGAACTCTATACAGAGTGATTTGTTTGCAGCTGAACTCTCTACATGATGGTTTCTTTGTAGCTGAACTCTCTATAAGGTGACCTCTTCTAGCTGAACTCTTTACATTGTGTCTAGTTTCTAGCTGATCTCTCTACAGGGTGATTTGTTTGCAGCTTAAATCTCTACAGGGTGATTTGATTGTAGCTGATCTCTCTACAGGGTGATTTGTTTGCAGCTTAAATCTCTACAGGGTGATTTGTTTCTAGCTGATCTCTCTACAGGGCGATTTTTTGTAGCTGAACTGTCTATAAGGTGATTTGTTTGTAGCTGATCTCTCTGCAGGTTGATTTGTTTTAGCTGAACTCTCTACAGGGTGATTTGTTTCTAGCTTATCTCTCTACAGGTTGATTTGTGTGTAACTGATCTCTCTACAAGCTAATTTGTTTGTAGCTGATCTCTCTGCAGGTTGATTTGTTTCTAGCTGATCTCTCTACAAGTTGATTTGTTTGTTGCTGATCTCTAAATATTGATTTGTTTGTAGCTGAACTCTCTGCAAAGTGTTTTGTTTGTAGCTGATCTCTCTACAGGGTAATTTGTTTGTAGCTGAACTCTCTGCACAGTGACTTGTGTGCAGCTGAATTCTCTAGAGAGTGATTTAATTGTAGGTGAACTCTCTACAGGGTGCATGACTTGTTTATAGCTGAACTCTCTTCAGTGTGACTTGTATTGTTCTGAATCTCTACAGCGATATATTTGTAGCTTAACTCTCCACAGGGTGACTTGCTTCTTGCTGAACTGTCTATAAGATCAACTGTTTGCAGCTGAAGTCCCTACAGAATAACTTGTAATGTAATAGAATTCTATAATGGAGTAAATAAATTAGCTGAATGCTTTATTAGGGTGACTGTTCTATTAGAGTATCTCGATCTCGCATTTGCTACATGGAGTTGGTTTTCGAATCATAACTCAGTGGTTTGTAATCCAATTCTTCTATACAACTGCAAGGACTTTCTATGAAGATTATTCCAGCTATACACCTATTTTCAGCCCATTGCTCTTAGCGGTTTGCCTAGTAGGCGTAAAAACTATTACTTTTTTATTACTAAAAATCGATCGCGTAATTGTGACACAGGTTGGGTTTTGTGTCATATCTCCATGGTCTTAATCTCGATTCCTTTCAAACCACCAAAAGGCACTCCTACGATGGATACTTCATCTGCATAGCAATTTGCAAGTCATTCCATGAAGCGGTTTACCCTGTAGGCGTGACAACAAATCGATCTTGTTTTACGCGAAAAATCGGTCATAACTCCTGAACCATTCGCTCATATCTCGGAAATGTCTTTAGTGATTTCCTTCAAATTTGGAATGTAGACTCCCCTAGCTGGCGGGCAACTCTGCAGCAAATTTGGTTTCAATCGGATAAGGTATCACCGAGATACGAAAGTGTGAAAATGACGTTTTCTTTCTTCCTGTAAATATACTCACGGTGTGGCACGCCGGCTTCTTGGGCCGCGCCGGCTTCTTGGGCCGCGCCGGATTCTTGGGCCGCGCCGGCTTCTTGGGCCGCGCCGGATTCTTGGGCCGCGCCGGCTTCTTGGGCCGCGCCGGCTTCTTGGGCCGCACGACACACTACCGTGTACGCGTGTCTTGATGTACTGAGGTTATTTACCTTTCATATTGTAGAATCCAAGGTAAAAGGTCATCAGTCACACTCACGAGGTAGCCACTCATGCCAGTGACACACAATATCTTTTTAGATGGTCACTCACTCATCACTGTTATGCAGAGAAACGTGGGTTGACAGCGTGCGATGATCACATGATTTGAAACCGGAAGTTCAAAGCTTACAGAATTTCTTCGTATAACAAGTCGTGCACGACTTGGTCGTACACTACAGAAAATATAGCAGAAGGGTGTGGTCTCTAGCCTTTCGACCACACCCTCGTGCTAGGTTTTCGATTTCGCATTGCACTCGCCGCAGTGCTTCATACTATTGTAACGTTATAGGTGATGGTGTCGGTGGTTTATTTCACTTTAACAATGATTCTCACTAAGGAACTGGTGGTGGCGACTGAACAGTGTGGTGTGTACCGGTTTAAATCTCCGTTTTATCCTGGTCAGTCTTGTGAAGATATCTATACCAAGAATCCTGAAAGCCGAGAGAAGTCAGGGTATTACTGGATAACTGATGGTCCAACCAAGGTATATTGTGGGATGAATTATACTGCATCATCTTGTGACGACATCTTCTTCAATAACCCTGTTTCAGGATACTATCGGATTAATGCAAATTGGACATATTGTGATATGGCAATAATGACTTCATGTTATGCTGGTAATGCTAGTGCAGAAAATGGCTGGAGAAGAATAATCAACTTTGATATAACTGTGGGAGATGCTTGCCCAGTGGATGGCGTACAGATACCTATTCTGGTAATACCTTCTGCCGTACGGTCAGTGACTCTAGTGGTACTTGCTCTTCTATCAGTTTATCCACTAATGGAACAAGTTACCAGAGGGTGTGTGGTAGAGCAAGAGGATATCAGAAGGGAGTAACAGATAGCTTTTGGGGATACCATGGTCTTGGTCAAACAACAGTTGATGGCTACTATCTTGATGGATTATCAATCACCTATGGCAGTCCTCGTCAGCACATATGGACCTATGCCGTTGGAGCGTATGATAACCGTTCAGAGTGTTGTTGGAATTGTCTGTGTGCTGTTGGTGGATTAGGATCACCCTCTCCCCCCTTTGTGGGAGCAAACTTTTACTGTGAATCAGGAGCTATCAGTACTTATGATCGGTCAGTCTATTACTTCAATGACACACTGTGGGATGGATCTGACTGCTACAGTAGTACTAGCTGTTGTTCAAATCCTAGGCAACCATGGTTCTACCGAAACTTGAATGACAGTACTACAAGTAATATAGAAGCTAGAATATGTAGAATCCATAGTTTTTCTGTTGGAACTCTAATGGTTGATCAACTGGAGCTCTACGTTCAGTAAATTACATTTGTTAGTGTGAGTAGTAACATGTTATTAACATGCATGTGCTTGACAATGTATGTTTTGTTGCAACTATAAAAGTAGCTGGTAGTTGAAACCTGTATGTACTATGTACATACCATGTAGAATGTACACATGCTCAGAAGCTGATACAACATGGACTAGTCCCTAGTGTTGATCATGTGATCACTTGTATTACATTATAATCTGATTGATCTGAGTTTGATGTACGTACTTACCACAAATATGTGTGCAACCAGCAATATGATTAATATTGATTATGTGTTATTGTGAAGAACTGTAAATGATAATAATGTGTCAATTAATGGAGAATCAAAAAGCACAATCACCTCAACTAGTCTACATATACTGTATGGTATATCATACAAATTAATTGGTACCAAGTAGTGTGTAATACTGTATGTGCCACCACAAATTCATTTTAAATAACTTTTGAGATTGTAAGGTGGGGAATAGCATTGCAGCATTGAATGATGGCTGTGCCAGATTCTCATCTCTAAACCTTCTCCATGGAATACAATTGTTGTTATCATTTGTCTATAGGCTTTTTGTCTCATGTGGTCCCCTGCATGCCACTGCAGTGTTCATGGAGTACACTATGGATGATGACTTCTTGGATGTTTATTCATACTACATGTATTTTCTCAAATCAGACTCTTCTCTCTGTCTTTCTCGCTCATCAACAAAACTGGCAGATATGGGGACATTTGCGACATCGGTTGGCGATTCACTGACAGTAACTGGTGATTGTGCTAATTGGAATTGGGACTTCTTCTCATCAGATACAGGAAGATTCAGTAACAAGGCATGTATTGCAAACTCGAAGTCTTTGATCTGAGTTTAGTTATCAGAGTTGGTTAAGTATGCTTGTGATAATGTATGTATCTGCTATGTGCAGGTCTTCTTATTTTAAAGATTTGACTTTAGTCTGATTGTACAGTGAATGAATTCTAGTGGCTTGTGGTCACTCTATACTTCGGTATAATTATTTATGTGTTGATGCATTTTCTGCAAATACTGTATAGTAACCGACAGTTCCTTTTAGCACACTCCAATTTCTTGATGTCACTCCAATCCTCCAAGATAGACCATTAACAATAGCAGAACTGTCTCCGTCACCAATGTAATTGATATACCACAGCCTGCATGCTGTATCTCTGACACCTGGAAACCTTTAAGGATTGTGCTGGTCACAACTGAAGATCCATCCCAGTTGCAGAAACACTGGTGTGGAGGTATTTTTCCATCAACTGCTTTGTCACATAATTATTTGTTTCTTACTCCCAGGTGCAATATTTTCTTCGTTTTCAATCCAATGATGCTTGCCACACCAGACTTAACATTATAGCTGTTTTTGTGACAGTGTCATGACTATCCCCATTGACAATCATGATGATTGCTGGAACAAGGTCTGATTCTGGACCATGAAATTATCCTTGAGATATGGCTATAAATACAAGTCATGTTATGGCTAGCTATATCCCTATGTATATAGCTAATTGTGAAAATAATTTCCATAATTATATATGTGACCGGATTTGCGAAAAGCGGTCTTCCACACACATCCAATTCTGTGAACTTGGGAGGCCATAACTATGTGTTCAAGTAACACATTAACCTGAAGTTTTCAGCATCCATTCAAGTATGGTGGTTCTCATGTTCACCAAAGTTTTAAGTCGATAACTCTTTCCAATTTAACGTTATTAATTGTCAAAGTTGGTAAATTGGATGTGTGTGGAAGACCCCTTTTCGCAAATCCGGTCACAATTATTATCACTAAAATACAACAAGCCAAGTTTTAAGACTGTTTGTTGGTCCCCTGGTGTTGAGTAGCCTAGTGAGATATTGTGGTATTGTAATTGATGTGCAGCAGTTGATTAACGTAATGCCAGTTATAAGTATTAAAATGTTGTGCTATTGCCAGCATCAGAACAATGTCACTTTATCCTGTGAACTATCAACTTGGAGTATATAGCCTTTGATGGGTTAAAATCAAATATTTTGGTTACATATACATAAACAAAAACATAGATTAAAGAATTCACACCTGGGTATAAACCCTAAATAAACAAATGAATAAAGCAATGTAGCTGTCACATGCTCAATGTGGTTTAGTATGATGTTAGAATAATTTTGCCACCTTTGTATATTGATTTTTTCATACTACTTTGATGAATTACTGAGGGCATAGACAAAACACAAAGTCCTATTCTGCACTTTACACAGGGCGGAGTCCTTAAGGAGTGGTAATCCAGTGATGACTAATTAACAAAGTTTGAATGATGCTTGATCTATACTGTGGCAGATAGTGAAATACAAAATATTAATTACTATAATTATAATTATTAGATGAAGAAAATATTGGAAATTTTAAAATAGGAATAGGCTAGGGATCACTGAAAAAAGCCACCAAACAAGAAGGGATTGCTGGGGTGGTAATGTAAACCACAAATCCCTATTTTGACTCACTTCAAAATGACTGGAGCATGTAACTAAATATTTATGACAGAAAGTCAAAATAGGGATTTGTGGTTTACATTACCACCCCAGTGATCCCTTCTTGTTTGGTGGCTTTTCTCAGTGATTCCTATTCCCATTTTAAAATTTCAATTTTTTTATTCATCTAGTTTGTGTACTTTTATATTAATCCAGTAATGGATTTGTTTTATTGATAATGATAATTGTTGTAGATACGTAGAGCAATTTACAATTAGTGGCTGTCAAGTTCAGTGTAAGCTTTGTTGTTATCAGACACACTTGACTGCATTATTAGAGTATTTACCTGATTGCTCTTGGCTGTGGATGAGGACACTTAGTCATTGTAGTGTCTTCATGCAGTGTTCATAAATACTCGTCAGATAGTATGATACTGAGGTATGGCTACTTGTCACAAGACATGGAAGTCTAACAAGGATATGTGGTATCTACAAATAAAATAAATCGTTTCTACATCATAATGTATAGTAGCTAATCTGCATGCACACACATCATTCACAACAACAAAGTCAGATACTGTGTAACTGTGTGAACCATGGGTTATCAGCTGCATGCAAGCCATGTTGTTTACACAATGTGGTCAGACAATTATGGATCTCACAAATAATTTAAATTAATTTTAACAAGACTAATATAACTACTGACTCCACCCAACTTTAGGCCACTCCAAATGAGAGTGTAGTTTCCCGTCCTCCGCCCGCATCACGTCTGGGCACCCGCATTAAATGGTCATTATTTTTCCAAAACCACTTCCTGGAAACTTCTCACGGAACCTTTTATTTTGCATTGCTAAAAAGCACAATGAAACCTAAAATGAACGGTTCTAATGGTTGCTAGCTTGCAAAAAAGCCATTTTCATGACCTTGAAATCCTTTCAAGATCGAGATACTCTAATAGAGCAGTTGAATCTTTAATAATGAATAATGATAGCTATTAAGCCTCCCGCCCGCACCGAAAAACGAAAACCTCAGGATGGAAAACTACTGTCTTATTTGGAGTGGCCTTAGACTTTGCGTGGAAAGGAAACATGGTTTATATGAATAATCTCTGGTATCATCGCTATCACTTCTCTACGTCTCTGAGAGAGCGCTTGTAGAAAATCGCGATCGTTCGCTTACCGGAAGAAGTAGACTATATATTTATACTCACCATGCAGAGATGCTATGCGCGATCTTCTACGAAATGCTGTTACAGTCAATTGCAGAATTCTTGAAAAAAGTATGCCGTACCGTGAGTGCTTCCGTAAGGCTCCCTGTGGGTAAATTTTATTGTCCTTGCCACGGATTCAACAGCAACTGAACCACACTAATCTTTTTCCTCAATCCGGGTGATCCGGCGTCACTACAAATAGTTTTCCAGCCCACGGAATGTTTACGGCACGGGAAGAGGAATTTCAACAATTCTGCAATCGACTGTACTTACAGCTTGACTGATGCCACAACAAAGCCCACACAACGGAATCCTGTAATTTTATTGTTATACGGCTTCTTTAGTATACGGAGCTGCTACCAATAGTGTAGTAGCGAAGAGAACTTAGAAAAATTTCGAGGTGTAGGGTGGTTGGTGGTCTGTGGAATACGGGCTTATTAATAGGTCATGGACACGCGGAAGGACTCAGTATAAGCATGGCTATATAGCTTTTAGCGCGAAAAAGTGGATAACTTTGGGGTGAAGCAAAAGGTGGGGCATTAGCTACCAAAAATTTAGTACATTTTTGGTCGTGTGCATTAGTGTAGACAACCTGTGTAAAATATTCATATAATACAATCACTTTTGAATGCGATGTTTTTAAAGCTATGCATATGTTCGAATAAATGTCTAATGATTGAAACCAACACATTCCAAAGGGTTTGAAGCCATTTAGTCCCTAACCACGATATTATCTTGCACTAACCTCAAAATTTGCTTCCACTTAGTACACTTCAAAGCCATACTGTGTATGTGGTGTGTGTCTGTGTCTGCATGGTTTAATCATGACACATTTATACCTCATAAATTAGAGTGTTAACCACATCAAAGGGATACTCGAAATAACTGTTTGATGTGTGCTTTAACTTTCTCAGTTAAGGAACATTGTGTGAGATATAAACTGTTTGTTTCTTTTTTTTTTCAATTTCTGTTGTAATTTACAAGTACATGTTCCTTTATAGCCTGCAGCTCTTCTATACAAAACCATTCATCCGGAAGCCACAAGTCACCGACTAAACTGATGATTGTTTCTAATGTGCATGCATGTGTGCATGTTATTGCATTTTTAAATTAATTGAGTTGATTGACTATAATGTAGTCTGTATCACAACGCGTACGCCATAAGTGTCTTGTCCTGGAGGAAGCTGGTCTATCACATCATACTTCAGTCGTTTTACTTTGTTATTATCGCTAGCATAACTAGTCGAGCAATTTTTGGTCCAAATATACACCAGATTTAACCTTAGATGGGTAAATTCTCAAAAAAAATCTTCTGTGGGGGGCATGCCCCCAGACCCCCCTAGACGAGAGCATGCTAAAGCATGCTCTAGGTTTTGCACTGTGTACGTGCATATATGCTCAAAACTCCTTACTTTAAAACAGCACCCATCATAGTCTGCTGATTTTATTACAAGCATTTTCTAGTTCGATGTACGTGATTTTAATATACCCTGAAAAGTAGACTATCTCATTTGGCGCCAGTTTCAGCTAGCTACTACTTTCGTAGTTTACTTGCTGGAGAAAACAGAACACCTATAATTAGTAGGATTGAGCTTTCTAAGTAAGGTCAGTGCTGGATTTGCCTATTAATGACGAATGACGTAGGCAATACGTCATAGACTGAAGCAGTTTCTAATTTGTTGGAGCACCGCTGGACATTTATGGACGGCCTGGAACCACAAGTAGATGGCTGTATTTAGCGAAGGTTTTAGCCTACGCGTTAATAATAAGGTGAAAATGATTGGTTACATACAGATTCAACCGACTTCGTAGGGTGAGTGAGTTTATTGTATGTTAAGGGTGCTCTGTACAGTTCGTACAAGGCTTCCCAAGATATAGTCTGTTTTGCACTAAAAGAAATATTATGGTCACTTAATTAGTCTGTGACATGTTGACGCATTTTAGTACCTGTAAATTAGGTATCCCATAGCAACAAGCACATGCATCTTGCTATTCTACACCCTCTCACTTAAATTAGAACTACTTCGTCATTTTTAATCCAACAGACATGAAATTCTACTTTAGTAATTTTGCCAAAGAAGAGCGTTTGCCATTTTTAAATAGCAAGTCCAGATGATGAATAATGTGGAAGTAAAGAAAAGGATTTCTGGGAGTGTCAACCCGAAAGATAAATACGTGATGATTGAGAAGCTAAAAGACAAAAATAAAAGCACACAATGGTTTCTGCTGTTTAGCATAGTGTGTCATAAAAGTATCAAGGCTCTTGTGCATAAACTGTAGGACTAGTTCTAGTATAAAGGGAAAAACTGTAACACATGTTCTAAAGCAAATTTGCCAGTTGGGTTTGGACTAAACTGTGTACTAGTGTTAGCTTATACCCAGTAAAAAAGCACAGAACATTTGCTAAAACCATTTGTAAGTTATAGAACAAATTAAATTTCATGGGAAGCCATATAAGCGGATTGTACAGAGCACCCATACATTTGGGCCTACCGAACCATAGTCTGTATTGCCACATGTAGACGGACTTCAATCCTACCAAATGGGTCATTTAGCCTCTATTATACACATTTCATTACCTTCACTGCAGAGCGGAAATTGTACACCGCTATTTGAGATGTATTGCCAATCCAACACTGTATGTCAATTTAATTTTTAATCAGTAGGCCCATGACCTCAAATTTCTGGTATTGGTCTATTCTACTGGAACGGAACGGAATGATGGACTAAACTACGGAAGAAGTCTTGTCCTCTTCAGCAAGCCCTGGTAAAGTTGTTATTCCTGTAAATGTTGTGTCCTCTATGGCAAGTCCTGATAAAGGTGTTACTATTCCAGCAAGTCCTGATAAAGCAGTGTCCTCTCTAGCAAGTCCTGATAAAGTTGTTCTTTCTCCAACAAGTTCTGATGTAGTTTTGTCCTCTTCAGCAAGCCCTGATAAAGTTGTTACTATTCCAGCAAGTCCTGATAAAGTTGTGCCCTCTCCAGCAAGTTCAGACAGTCCTGATTTGTCCCACACTATGATGCAGTCATCTTTGCAGCCCTCACCAATGATGGCGGGTATCCCAGCCAGTGCTTCCTCGGCTGATCACTTTTCTTCACTTCTATCTTGTCCTATTTGTAATAAATCCTGTTCCTCCTGTTCTCTTTTACGGCAACACATCAACTCGGCTCACATATCTAGGTATGTTTTTCCACCTGCGACTTTCTTTGGTTGCTGTAACCGTCTTATTTGCTCTGTTCCCTCTTGCCGTTGGGCTACTCATGAACGTTTTCGTAAAACAGGCTGCAGACGTTTACTTAAGCCTGGTCAGCGCTGTAATGCTCCATTAGTTTCTGCTTCTGATCTTCCTTTCTTAATTTGTGATCAGTCTGAAAGTCAGTCTCCCACTTCTCCTTCACCACCTTCCTTAGCTTTCTCCACCAGTATTCCTTCTGATCCTTTAGAGTTAGCCCTTCTGTCAGCTTCTGCTCGTTCTTTTGTTGGCCTTCCTCATCTTGAGTCTGAGGCTCTTTCTGTAGTGATGAATTATGTTATGACCTGTCCTGTCTCAACTGTTGTTCACATTCCCCGCAGTGTTCATCCTTTGCTAGCTAGAATCTTGTCTACCGAGTTTCGAAATGCAATTTCTACAGTCTGGGGCTTTATGCATCTTTTTCTGTTTGCTAAACTGGCACTACATATGCCTCCACTTCGTCAGCGCTGCCGTCGTTTTATTTTAGCTTCTGTTTTGCTAGACTGCCTTCATCTCTGGTCTCAGCCTGATGGTTTGTATAATCTTTGGAAAGCTCTACAAGATGATTTACATGTCTCTCGCTCCAGTCACTGTATTCAGTCTTCAAAACACAATATTTCTCGAGCTTTGTTCTGGGCTCGGGAAGGTAGGTACAGTAATGCTGTACAGTCTCTTACTTCTACCGGTGTTGCTGATAAGAATGATGATTTGGCATTTCAAGAGTTGCTTCAGCGACATCCTGTCTCTGATCTACCTTCTTGTTCAACCCCCAAAACTGCTTCTTTAGTTGTAGATGAATCTGCTGTATTAATATGTTTGAAGGGTTTTCCTCGTGGTACCAGTCCCGGTGCCTCTGGTTTACGGGAACAACACCTTCTGCTGCAGTCAGTGGCCACACTGCACCTTCTGCTGAACTTTGCCTTACCACCCTCACTCGTCTGATGAACTTTTTGCTTTCTGGAAAAGCTTCTCCATAGCTTGCCCCTTGGTTGTGTGGTGCCCCTTTAACAGCTCTTCTGAAAAAGAATGGGGGTGTTCGCCCTATTGCAGTTGGTGAAATTCTTCGTCACCTTGCCAGTCGTCTGTGCTGTCAGTTTGCTCGTCCCTTTCTCTCTGACTTTTTCCTACCTTATGGTCAAGTGGGTGTTGGTATCCCAGGTGGTCTTGAGGCAGCTATCCATGCTGTCCGTCATTCTCTTCCACAATTTGGCAATGATGATTCTCTAGCTCTAATCAAAATAGACATGAAGAATGCATTTAATGAATGTAATCGCTCAGCTTTTCTTGATGGTGTGTGTAAAGAGTTTCCAGAGATTTCCCCCTGGGTGTATTGGTGCTACAGTCAACCTGCTGAGCTGAGGTTTGGCCACAGGAGTATTCTTGCTTCCACAGGTGTCCAACAGGGAGATCCTCTTGGTCCCTTACTTTTTTCTTTGGTGTTGGTGCAATTTCTTCGTTCCATCTCTTATAGTGAAACATGTCTTTTTAACCTGTGGTATTTAGATGATGGCACATTTATAGGTACTAGTAAGACCTTGTCTTCACGCATTACTTTCACATTTTACTGAGTCGGGTCCCAGTTTTGGTCTTTACATCAACCTATCCAAGTGTGAACTATACTAGCCTTCTGGTGACAGTTCTTTTCCTAACTTTCATCCTGCCATCAAGCGTATCAACCCCAAGAACAGTGGTTTGGAGCTTCTTGGATCTCCTATTTGGGGACCTCCACAGTTTTACGATGCCTTTTTGTCTGTTAAAATAGTTGCAATTCAGGATAAATTGGTTGACCTCGAGGACCCTCAAGTAGAGTTGCATCTGCTTAGGAGCTGTCTTAGCATTTGCAAGGTCACTCACCTTTTACGTTGTGTGCCATCTTCCTCTTTGGGCTCCTTTCCCTCACATTTTGACCTTAGGTTGCGAGAATGCCTTAGTAGAATCATGTGTTGTGGAATTTCTGATAGTAGTTGGACACAAGCCACCTTGCCATTTAGGTTAGGAGGCTTGGGCCTACGTGAATCTGAGCGTTCTGCTACTCCTGCATTTGTGGGGTCCTGTAATTCTGCCCGTATTTTAGTGTCGCGCTTAGTGGAAACTTTTGATGTTTTTATGCCATTTCCCAGCGAGGGTTGCTCCCTCGCTTTCTTCAAAGGTATGTCTGTTTCTGTGTTGCATAACTCCTCTCAAACTGACCTTCAAGCCATTTTAGATGATTCACTTTTTAAACAGCTTGTAAGCAGTTCCACTATTCGTGATCAAGCATGTCTGCATGCTTTATCACATTCTTCTGGCACCAGCAGTGGTTGGCTTAAAGCACTTCCACAGCCTGCTTTGGGTCTAGCTATTCCTCCTCACGATTTTACTATAGCTTTATATTTGTGGCTTGGCATTCCTTTGTTCCCTTCTTTACCACTCTGTACTTGTCTATCTGTCATTGACCAGTTTGGTGGTCATCTGCTGGGGTGCTCTCATGGTCCCTTGAGGATCCAGCGTCATAATGCTTTAGTGTCTGTTGTACACCATGCCTTGCTCAAAGATCACCCTGGTGTTCTTAGGGAGCAAGGCATTTCATCTGACCAATCTCGTCCTGGCGACATATACCACCCTGACTTTCATCTTGGTCATCCTGTCTATTTTGATCTCTTTGTCAGGAGTACCACTCAGTCTGCTGTCATATCTTCTGCTTCTTCTCAGGCTGGGGTGGCCGTTGCTGTTGGTGAGATAGCAAAGGACAACCAATACCAGGATATTGTGAATGATAATGGAGATTTTATCCCTCTTGTATGTGAGACCTTCGTTGTTTGGTCACCATATGCCCTATCAATTTTAGGATCCATAGCTGACAGAACAACTGTTAGAAACGGTTTACCTAGAAAGTTTGCTAGGCGCCAACTTCTCCAGCAACTATCTGTGACTTTGTGGAGGTACAATGCGAAAATGATACTCCACCAGTATTCGCTTACTGCTGAGGACGAATTTCCTGACTTTGACATTGGTTAAGTTAAGTATGTAGGTAATAATAAGTGTATAGTTAGGTAATAAGTAGTAGTATGGTGTAGTTTTCAGTATGTACGTGTGTTATGTCCATAATTATTGTTATTTACTAAACTACGGAATGGAACGCTTTCTCAAATTGAAACTTGCAGCTTACCATTGCTGTACAAGTTATCGGTGGCACCATAGGCACTTCCAGCAGGTAATCAAATGCACCCCAAGAAAGATAAAACAAATTTAAGGATCGATTGTGGGTTCTTGTTGGTTGTCATTAGTAACGAAGTACTAATTGTGGAAATAGCTGACTCATCTTCGGATGTATCAAGTAGGGAACTTAATGCATGACTTGTTTTTACTAGTATGTGAGTTTTTTTTTGCTTCCTTTGACTTTAGAATGTACATGTCTGTGGCCCAGCCTTTCTAATCGGCATAAATCAGCATGTAGCTACACTACAAAGGAAACAAGTATGGTGACAAGCTGAATCAACTCAGTCTAAGCAGAATCTAAACGAATTTTGTGCAGTGTGTGAGGAGCAAACAATCCGATACCTAGAGGAGGCTATATTGTGTGAACATCAATGATTCATTAACAGAGTAGTGGACTAATGCCAGATATCTCAGCCTGAGTAGTGAGATGAATCCAGGATGGGGTCTATTTTACAGAATGGAATGCTTTCTGAATCAAAACTTACAGCTTGGCTAGCTGCTATCATTGCATTTTATCAGTGGAGCCTCTAGGATAATGGAATAGGATAGTAATAAAATATTAATAGCTGTCTCATGCAGTGATTGTTCTACTACCTGATATATCAAGCAGGTCTCTTCAATTCATTTATTGTGTGACCAAGGCAAGTTTTGTTACTACAATACAATAGCTGATTGGATGTCAGTTGTTTCTGCGGGTATTGACAAGATAAATTAGGCTCTTTAGAAGACCACTTAATTTCAGTTTCAGAGCATAATATCCACAGAGAAATTAACTAGAAAGTTACTGGTGACAGAAAAGGCTAGGTGATCATCAGTCTAATAAACAGAATATATGATTGATTGTATATTATTTTATTAATATTCATTCACTTTATATTTCCTCAATTTTGAGCCTGTATACAATAATTAAATTTTTCTTAGTCAATAGAAATCCTAGAATAAGATGGGAGAGAAATTTATCTTTGTTTACCTATGCTCAGAGTTGGGGTAGTTACTTCAAAAAAGTAGCTAGTTACTAGTGACACGTTACATTTATCCGATGCAACTAAGTTACAGTTACAGTTACTTTTCGAAAGGTAACTAAGTACTCTAGTTACTAGTTACTTTCGTAGTATAAATTATGACTTTTTTTTTTGGTTTTGTAACATGAACTTTGCTCAGATTTGCATCATCAAGGGATTCAATACATATGTGCACTTAAAATAACAATTCTGTTGCAATTTCAGGTCAGTTTTAATTATTGCTACGTCTGTTACTCAAGCTGAATCAGAGAACAGTACACAGGATGTATCTACTTAATGTGGCTGTAGCACATATGGCACAAAACTTGAAGTGCTCTTGCTTTTAAAGCATAATTAGTTATAGTTACAATGTAACTATTGTAATTAGTTACCATTGTAACTTAGTTACTTTTCAGACAATTACTCCTAGTTACAAAGCAAGTAACTAGTTATATTACTAGTTACTTTAAAAGTAATCCATTACATAATTTAGTTACAAAAGTAACTAGTTACCCCCAACTCTGCCTATACTGTACAACGTCAAAGGAAAATGAAGAAAACATAGACAAATCAATAAAATTAGTACAACTACAATAAGGTGAATATAGATTTAAACACTTAGAGCCTTTAGATAATTATTGTTCCAAAGCAAAATTTTAGATGAAAAAAACAGACTGGTGAGATCTTGGTTAATTAACGACAGTGGATGGAGATTAAAAGGGTGGTAACTTCTTGTTCTTGAATATGTTGCAAAGTGGAGAAATCAAAATGGGATATCAATTTCATTATGAAAATTTGTATACATAAACAATCTAGCATTACTGTATTCATTTGTTCTCCACTTAAATATGCTACAACAGTGTTGGTACATTGGCAGTCTACCTTGAAATCTCAACTCTAGAGTAGATCTAATACACAGTAGCCCGCACTGTAGTAAATACACTGTAATTTCATGGACTAGCTGGACTGGGAATCAATTTAACCTGTTTTGTTTGAAGTGAAACATGTGAAATGTTACACTTAAGAAATTCTAGGATTCTTAAGTGGTATGTAATTAATGTAAGTGTTCCATTTCAGGTTTGACTAGATGCATTGAAATTACACACACATCTTGGTCCAAATCACGTTTGCCTGGTGGCTATGGGCATGGTTTCACATACATACATACACTCATAGGCGGATCTGAGGGGGGGCCAAGGGGTGCTGTGCCCCCCATGGTCCTTCTCTTTCCCCCTTTGGACCTATAGCACTATATTAATGCCAGAAACTAGAATCATGCATTCACACTGTATTCAGAAAGCCAATGGGCAAATAGAAGACAACAGTTGTAAATGTACTTTACAGTTATAGCTAAACTGTACACTGTAAAGAAAGCGAGGCAAATAAATTTGTGCAAAGATCGAGATACTCTAATAGAGCAGTCACTACTCTAATAGAACAGTCGCAATTCTAATGTCATCAATTTACAAATCTTACAAATCATAACAATGCTAGCTACTCCTTATTTTGATTTGGTATACACTTTACCATCAAACAGGTTTATCGCAGATATATATAGGCTAACAAATCTTTGTATACATTGCAAAACATACACTTTGTTAGCTAAGTGCTATCAAAAATGCTCTCGTCTCAAATTCAAACCTAGGCCTAATTTTAAAAATTTTCCCCAATACTGTATGTAGCGGCTACATCATGCATAAAGTTATGCAAATGAATATAACTTGTGTACTATAATTCCATTCTTATCCTCATAGTGGAGCAAACACTGTATGTTGTGCGCTAAAACTTCTTGCCCCCCTTGGCCTCCCCTGACAGTGTCTCCTAGATCCGCCTATGCATATAGAAGGCTTATAATTAAGATTTGGTTGATCTTGGAGTTTTTGCATTTAGCCTGATTCAAGGCTAGCAGTCAGACACATCCTTGAATTTGTGCATTGCAGCAACAGAAAAAAATCAGCCCACTATTGAACATGGCATTAGTCCACTGCACCAGCTGTTAATAATTCCATACGTACACTTCAGTGATGTTTGCAGAATATAGCCTCTTTGTGGTCTGCCAAAATATTTGTTCCTCACACACGTGCACTGCACAAAATTCTTCAAGTTTTGGCTTTTTCCTGTTACCAGTGTCTTCCTGCTTGCTTTGTACACTTGAAAAGCTGGCCCAGACTGTTTTCTAAAGTCAAAAAGCTCACATAAAGTGCCATTCTTGATATATCCGTAGATGAACCATGGATGAACATCCCACAATTACTACTTCGTTACTAATGACAACCAACAAGAACCCACAATCAATGCTTTAATTCTTTTTATCTTATGTTTAATCACCCACTGGAGGTACCACTGATAACTTGTAAGGGCAGTTTCAGCAATGGTAAGTTGCAAGCTTCAATTTGAGAAAGTTAAGGTAGCTAGTTTTGTAGTTAAAGTACTTAGTTTGGTAGTTAAGCTAGTTAGAATTTTGTATAGCATATTTGTGTGTTTTTTTTATTTGAAAAAGCGTTCCGTTCCGTGGTTTAGTCCATCATTCCGTTCCGTTCCGTAGAATAAACCCCACCGAAGCAAAATATCATAAATAGCCAAGGCTCTAAATATTACATTATTCCGTATTCTGTCATTATTTTCCCGTTATTGTATAGGCAACGGTGCCAGCTCACGTTTCAGCAGTGCTATCAAGTCAGCACAAATCCACGTTTGTGTTAATTTTGCAACTTAAAAAGGAAGTTCAAGCTTAAATAATATTCTTTTATGCAGCTTTTTTATGGTTTGTACCAGGCAAATAATGACTTGAAAAGCTGCCAATCTTATAATAGAAATGGACCGCCCGCCTGCATGAAAATATGCCTAAGTCCAGGACGGGAAACAGAGAATTTGTTTGGAGTGGCTTAATAATATGAACAAAACGGCATATTTCAGTTTTGTACTAAAAAATAATGAATAAATAAATAATTTCTGTGATGATGAGATGAAAGAGCTGTCAATTCAGATGTATATGATTCAGAAACCTTTTTGGGTTCAAACAGAGATGCCATGGTACAAGTTTTCATGACTTTCCCACTAAATCGAATTTTCATGTTTTCAGAAAGTTGTGTAAGATATGGTGATACTAACTTGCTGTGAATTTGATCATTACTCATTTGTGAATTGTCCAGAAATAACATGCCACTATCTGTGAAAAATTCAGATGTTGCAGTTAAATACTCCTGTTTAGTTTCTACTTCTTGTAGTCGTGCTAAAGCTGCCTCAAGCAAGTCTGGAAAATCATATAATGTTGCACTCTGATTTTGTAACTTTGCAGATAATCTACAAATTGGCTCAAGAATATCTTTAATCCCCAATAATAATGTGATAGACTGTTTGTCTTGAAACGTAAGTAAAAGGCCACCTGCTTCACTGAATAAATCACCTGAATCTTGATGGAGATGTTGCAAAGTAGTAATAATAGGAGAAATTTTTGGGAAACTCTGGAAAGAATAATAGGTAAAATTTTGAGCATGTTAGGCTCAGGCCTACATACAATCCACACCTCACCCAGATAGCTACCTATTATGCATTGCACTTGGCAGTCATACATACTTGGAGAGGATAAAATGTTAGCAGAATAGCTTTCTAAGTATGGTACAGTATATAACTGTATAGCTATAATCAGGGGCATAGCTAGCCAGACGGTGGTGGGGGGCATCCCCCACAAAATACTCGACATTGTTCATAATTGCACAAAAGGCTAATACCCAATGATGGGCTAGCCAACATACGGTGTTGTACTATCACAGCTTATGTAACTAGCTACATAACTACTTCATTACTGATTGCTACCAGTTTTCACTTATCAATGGAAATATTTTCATCGAGCATCATCACACGTGCCACAACTGTACTCCAACAAATTCGCCCACTATCTAGTAGAACTATATTGTGAATATTTTAGTACAAATACAATGTGTCACAGTTACTTACGTCAGCCACAGTCTGTGCTGCAGTCCTAGCACACTGGCATGGTATGACGAGCTCACTCGCTTCAGCCGGCGAAATATTCAAACGCCATGTATTGGCACGAAATCCCAACTCTATACCTTTCCTGTTAGTAGAATTTGTAAGCTTGTGACGGATCATCTGACTGACTGACAGAAGTGAAAAAAATTAAACTACACTGTACCAGTGTACGAAGATCCAGTGTGATTAACTCGGGAAAATAAAGTTGGTTCATTTAACACTTTATCGCCTCGTAGGTTTGTAGCATCATTGCATATCACTTGCCACTTCTGAATTGCGACTCTTGTGAAGTCACTTTGAGCGGGTCATCTGTCTTTAGATTCAAAAAATGCACTATCACATGAGTAGTGTAGGCTAAATATCAGTCAGTTCCACTGTATCATATCAGAAAAGCTTCTTTCCGAATACTTTAAGAGAATGGAACACTTTACCTAACAACTTTATTGAAGAGCAATCCACAGAAATTTTTACCAACCACCTTGTCATCACACAATAAATAATTTTATGTATGCATGTATATGTTAAATGTTTTTTTTGTCTGTAATTACCTGGGTCAATTATCAGCTGTGCTGTCTCGACCCAGTATATAATCATAATCATAATAAATATAGAATTGTGTCTAATATATTTGTTCAGTGAAGGCCTAGTGTCTATACGGAGGAACCCCTTGGGATTTGGGCATACCTTATTTTTAGCTCATCGTTTTATTAATTGCTTGTAACGCGCAAGAAATCATCATATTATTATCACCATTCACAAACGAGTTGAATGTTGTGTGCACTCGCATAGCTAGTAGCGCACAAACAGTAATTTGGGATGCGTGTCAGTTACTGGAAAGCTTGTGACGGAAGTTTTAAAAAACATCACTTAGTGACGGGGGGCAAAAGCCTCCCCTTGCCCCCCCTTGGCTATGCCACTGGAATAGAATAATACATATTAAGTGTTACCTAAAGCTGTACATGTTTTTTTTATCAAAAGTAAGCTTCAGTGAAACCTCAAGAATAATTCCACCTTCAACACAAAATTTTTTATTATGTCCTAAATAATTGATTTTTATAATCTTATAAACTAGTTCATCAAATTAGCTGTATTTAAAACCTCACCCAGTTAGTTGAGGCTACTGAAGAAACCCAATAATCATCCAAGTTACAAACTGGAAATGCTGAATGTAGCAAAGAAGAGAATGCAATTGCCAAAGTAAAAGAACTCATTGTAATCTGAAGGAAAATGTATCATGTACTGACATAAACTATTGAATATGAATTTCAATATTACTTTTATTATAATGGTATTACTTTTAGAAAGTAAGTATGCATCTCTCAATGTTGTGTAAAGAAGCACAAACAGTCATCATACAGTCTCATGCATAGGTCTCATGTGTATCTTACACTTAGTGCTTGCATACTTATCAGAATTGTGTTTGCCATAAGTTTTTAGTTAACAAGCATATACGTAGCTTGTAATATTGTTATTAATGTTTCCATCATTACAAAATAATCACTCTGGCTCCAATCACTTGCAATTTGTATTTATTGCCTGCTCTATATACAATATTTGTATGTGATTTTAGCTGGCTTTTTATTGTATACTTTTCATCAATCAGACTAAGTAAAAATAATCCTTGTAAATGACTCAGTTAACCAGTCATCATGAAAATTCCTACACCTTACTGTAGAAGATGAAATTAATAGACAAACCTATAAGTCTGCATTAATAATGGTCATTATGCTGTATCCAGACAAATGCTATATAGTTTTATTTTAACATTGAAAGCTGTCTTCTATCCATTGAGATTAATAATGAATTATGGGGCATAGCCTGCATGTTTATATGTTCAGTATGGTGTACTGTATCACATGCAAAAGGAACTCAAAAAACTGAATTTATTATTTACTGGGCAACGAAATCAAGAACATTACTGTAGCAATTAACTAAATTAATGTACAAGCATATTGTGTGACAATAATAAGGAATTACTGTAAGTGTGTAGAATAATATTTGATACATATGTTGTCTAGTATTGTATAACTTAAGAAAAGAATAACTGAATTTAATGTTGATGATAGCATAGAACACACTGCGATCGATTATGAAAAATGATTTGTACTTTCATAATTGCATAGACCTATTAAAAGCAGCAATAGTGCTATTGAATGTGCATAGAATAGACAATTATTGCCATCTATTCTCAATAGCATAATACTATAGGCACTAAGCAGTGATTTGACAACAATAACACTGTAACTATAATGAGAAGGGTTAATAATAATAATCAACGTACTCATACATTCATATCATGAAACAAAAATCTTCCATTGTGCAGTTGTGTTCATAGAATTATGAAGATCATGTTTAGAACTTGAATAAAAACAATTATTATTATACATGGGGAATAAACCATTCCTACACAGGTACACACAATTTCATTGTCTCTTGTCGTATATAATTGCAGGCATGTCAACACCTAGCAGCAAAGATAGAACTGTAAGCCAGCAAGAAAAATCCAGGAATTTTTTTATGCGTATGATTATAATTGTGGCTAGATTTACAAAAAGGTAACTTTTACACACACTATATACATACCAGCAAACAAATGATGTAACACTTCACGTGCACTCCTTATACTGACTAACTTGCTCTTGGTATCAAAATGCAGCTAGATACTGTTACAGTAGCTACACTTATGGAAAATTTTAGATAATTACATATGCCATGATAAAAAGTTTATATATAAAGCTTCAAAATTCAAAAAAGGATCAAATTTTTGTGTGTGAAAAAAACAAACCCAGTCACAATTATGTATGCATATCCTTGAAGATGTGTGTATATGGTTGAACTATACAGGAGTAATTACGTGTTACAATTGTATTACATGTATCAAGGGATACTGTATATGCAAATCAAAGCAGAAGTTTAATACTTTAGTATGCATTATATGGTTTGGATACAATATCATGGACATAATAATTTAAATTGTGCATGCATAATTCTTGCAGGATGCCTGAACACTTTAGCAAGATTCCAAGGCACTACTACTTTGTAATACTGGCAGCTTAAGTGTTTAGTATTGTAAATTCTGAAGTGTTCATAACTTACAGTACTACATCTACAACTTCAGTAAATATTTCACATCTCACACTTAGCTGCTGTTCAGTGCTGGTCAATATTACCTCAACTCATCCATACTATTGAGAAACATTCAAACCTTTACTCTGCAAGGAACAAAACCGTGCAACATCAAGTGTGCCAGATCAGTGAGCATTATCATACACAATGTAACCAATTTTAAACTTGCAAATATAGATTCCACTTTTAACATATTCCAGAAGGGTTTCAAATTAAAATACATTCAAGTTTCAGGCTCACTAATACACTGCGTAAGAAAATGACCAGGTATATAAGAGCATCACTACTTCTCTACCACTGCACATTAGTTCAGATTTCTGACACTGAAATAACAACTAGGGCTGGTGTTGCTGGAATAACGGTTGTAAATATTTTGGGAAAGTCAGAAATAACCCAATTCCATATTAAAGTTAATTGTTCACAATGCCCAACAAATCCAGCACAAATTAATCAATGGATTTATTCTTCAGTATGCTCAGTACAATACTATGGATACACATGATGCCAGAATTAATGGAAATTTTAAATGGATTACTAATACTGCTATTAAAAATTTCTTGTATCACACTTATGGGTCATGTCCAAATGCCTTAAACTATGCTATAAAAGCAACAGTATCACAAAGATCCTACAATTCATTCATTTTCTTTGAAGATGCTATGTTCCATGGTTTGAAAGCCTCGGGTTTATTATACTATCATGTAAATACTTGTAAGAGTGATGTAGAAAGTAGGCTTTTTATTAGGCGTTTTGTGGTAGTTGGAAATGTTGGCACTCCTCAGTTAAAATTGTTCCATATAGTGCTGTACAATGAATGGTGTTCTGATGATCTATCACTTGTTGCTATAAAAAATCCCATCCAACAGTATAATCAAATAAGTTTCAAAGATTGCAAATTCATAAACAACAGCGATATGGAATCATTGCTTTATATACAGCCAGCAAGCTCGCAGGCTATTACAGGATATGTGACTGTCAGAGACTGTGAGTTTTCGGGGAATACAAATGTGCATTTAATAAATGCTGAGAATAAAAGAGGGATTCTTTGGCAGATCACACATTTTATGGTGATTGGTAGAACAAGGATATACTCAAACACACATGACAATGGCAAAAATTTAATATCTATCACAAACGGAATGCTTTCACTGGAAGGGCCTATTTTTGTTTCAAACAATAGCTACTACAGAAATATTATGAAGTTGCAAAAGTCTACCTTAATTTGCAGATCTTATATTGAAGTAGTAAATAATCTTGCCAGACAGATTTTGGAAGCGAATGGAGGATCATTCTTCATTATTACAGATAGAGGTGTACCGATAATTGGATCGGCTATAATATCGGCCACTAATATGGCAATTTTTACCAATATCGGTATCGGTACAGAACAGCAGGAGGATCGATATCGCTACCGATATTTATACATTAGCAATAGTTTGTACATAAACGGATTGTGCATTGGTTTTCATGTGGCGCTTTAGTGCCAGTGGCTTATTGTTCACTCCGAAAAAGCGCTACGCTACGAGAAGCCATATAAATACACGCAATTCTACTATCTGTTGCTGGAAAGCTTATCACAGACACAGTCTTTTTAAATGAAGCAGTTATAGAGTAGCTACCTTGTAATAAAAAGAAGGGTTACAGGATAACCAAGGAAACTTGCTGTCACAGTACCAGCTTTCTCACAAACCATCAGAATGCAGAAATATCCGTATAAGGCTTCATGGGAGTATACATAAAATATTTGTGGGTGCCTAATTGTCTGGATTGCACAATAGAAACCCAAGCTGTGTACCACCACAGGCAGAGTATAGCAATGAATACATGCACATGTTGTTGTAGGGTAGGTAAATGTACACTTTTAACTATAATGCAAATATCGGATCGACTATCGGTTATCGGCCTCTTTTGGTGGCACCAATATCGGATATCGGTACATGCCAAAAACCCATATCGGTACACCTCTAATTACAGACAACACAATTTTGAACATTTCTTTCAATACTGTTTATATGGCAGTAGTAAAGAGCACGCATTTGGAATTAACTCACAGCGAATTTGTCAATTTCAGTTCAACAGCAAAGCATATGGCAATTTAGACAGGAAAAGCAAATACAGTTTTAGAGTTATAGCACATTACAATGTACACATGACTTCAAAAAATTTACCCGGTGAAGACAAGTCACTCAGCAACTGTACATGGCTAGCTGGTACTGCATTTCAATCAACTACAGCTGAAGTAGTTTACAAGAAAGTGTTGAATATTAAGAACCTAGTTATAAATCAAACTGATCATAGACCAATTCCATTGAGTGTGTGCCCCTGTTCAATTGTCAGTAATGTAACTAACTGCTATTCCCCTAACATGGGTGAAATATTTCCAGGACAAACACTGAATATTGAGTTAATGATCTCCAAGCAATGGCTTCAACAAACCAAACTTGCCACGACTACTCTTATAGTAAAGAACTCTCAAGATGACGACTGTCATATTGTGAACACTTATCAACTCTCACAAACACACTTTAAACATGGCTGCAACAAGTACAGCTATACTTTGTGGCCAGCTAACAAAACTATACAAAACTGTAGACTTTTTCTTGGGTTGGAGAAAATTCCAGAAATGTTCTTTGTGAAGCTAAAAAGTTGTCCAAAAGGTTTTACATTACAAGAAAGCCGAAAGGCATGTTACTGTGACCCTTTATTAAATCACAGTAAATTAAAAATTACAGTTTGCAATTTGGATGATGAAACCGTACTACGTCCTACTAATAGTTGGATTTCAGCCAGCACCATGTACAACATGCATGTATATTGCATATCTTTACATTGCCCATTTGACTACTGTCTACCTCACTGTTCATATATCAGCTTATCAAATCCCGACTCACAGTGTCAGTTTGACAGGACTGGTGTGTTGTGTGGACAATGTCCACATGGTCTCAGTACTGTTTTTGGTTCATCTCAATGTGAATACTGCTCCAATGTTTATCTGTTGATCATTTTACCCATAGCAATAGCAGGCATTTTATTGGTGATGATGCTATTCTTTTTGAACCTCACTGTTGCTAATGAGACAATCAACTCTCTTACGTTTTATGCTAACATTTTACTCATCAACATATCACTTTTTTATCCATCATGTCAGCCAGGAATATGTACAATAGTTTCAATACTTAATCTTGATTTGGGTATCAAAACTTGCTTCTACAATGGTATGACTGACTATACTAAAACATGGCTGCAATTGGCATTTCCTTTCTATCTCATGCTAATAGCTATTTTACTTATCATAGCAAGTCACTATTCCAGCAGAGTGCAAAGGATGACAGCACATAGAGCATTGCCAGTGCTTGCGACATTATTCCTATTATCTTACACAAAGATCTTACAGTTTGCCTGTGTTGCATTATTCCAGTACTACACTGTAACTCACCTTCCTAGCAACAAAACCGAACTTCTTTGGTCAGTAGATACAACTATTGAATTGTTTGGCATTAAATATTTAGCAGTTTTTATAATTAGTTTATTTCTTTTGCTTTTCCTCATACCATTCAACATCGTGCTATTATTTACAAGGGTATTGTCACGTTTTAAGATTGTTAACACTTTCAAGCCTTTTCTGGATACATATATTGGTCCATACAAGGATAAATGCTTCTACTGGACTGGACTTTTGCTTTTAGTACGGGTAGTTGCCTATGGATTTACGGCCATTGGTAAATACGGTTGCCTCTTAGCAATAAGTAGCCTTTTAGCAGGATTGCTCTACTTACAAGCAACCTTACAACCATTCAAAAACAAACTTAAAAATGTTCAAGAGTCAGTGATGCTCCTTAATTTGCTAATAATACATGTATCTCTATTACACAATGATCAAGATTTGGGATTAAAAATATCCCAAATACTGATTACCATTGGCATCATATACTTCATTGTGATTATCAAGTTCCAGTGTTTTTTACTCAGATGCAAAGGAGGCATCATTTACAATCATTTTAAGGAATGGTGCTTCAGATTATTCAAGATCAGGTTGTTTGAAAGCAATAGTAGTTATGAAATGAGCTTCCAAAGCAGTGAGATAACACACAATTCTGTTGAATTCCGGGATCCATTACTTGCACTTGACAAATAAGCATCATTTGTTTACATATTACACTCTAAAGCAGAGTGAATAAAACTCGCATAATGCACTACATGTAGTCAGTACAGAGTATTTTTGTTTTGCAATGGCATAATAGTCGCACATTTGATGTACACCAATTATTTTAAACACTATATTATACCTTTAAACTGATTATTCATTTCTAGATATCATAACATGTGACTGGGATTGCAAATCCATTTACTGTGTGTGGGCACAAACTACACCTCATCACATAGCTGAGTACATGTTCTGTATCTGTATAATACTAGAAGAGGGTATCGACATTTTTTATACTTCCATTTCAAACCAATTAATAGTTCAATAAGGGATAAAAATAGCATGGCCTAAAATTGTAAAATGGTAAATTTTGTGTGTCCATGTGCAGTAGCATATCCAGGGTGATTTGGTGGTGAATTATTGATGCAGTGCAGGGGTCTGGGGGCACAGCCCCAGCCACTGACAAATTTTGTACATTAAAATGTTTTAAATTTACCAGTTTATGTTTTATGAATAATACAAACCATTAATATAGTTCCCTTTAAATGCTATCAATTTGTGGCTTATAGCTGGTCAGGAGTACTGTAGTGATCCAAATGATATATCCAATTCTCCAATCAAAACTTTTGACTTGGGTACTAAATGTTTCAAGCCTCAAGCTAATTTTGCATTTACATTTATTTTTAAATATACTCATTTAAATTTTTAATCCTCAGTCATTATGAATGTTCTACTGCTCTATTAGAGTACTTCATTATTCCTTGTACGTAGTTAAATTCATACTCTTGTTCTCCCTTAATCCCTTTTGAGTATTTACAGTATTGCTCTGCTCTATTGTATGATGCATAGCCATTTGTAATTTATAGTGATGCAAACACATCAATGACGGATCCAGGATGGGGCATCCCCCCCCCCCCCCCCCCCCCCCCTCAACTTGTGGAGGAGCCAGCCAAAGTTCTGATTAAAATACTAAACTTTATGTCAGGCCAAGATTAGTTTATATAACTCATGAAAATATGCACATTTTGTTACAAAATTCGCTTGAAACCAAAGCAAACCAAGGTAAAACTAGCTGTGAAATTGTCACCAAGCACCTTCATGCATACTAATTGCCTCTAAAATAATTACCGTGTTGCCGTTGATTAAGACATTCAGTGCGTTTGAACAGCTTTTTAGATTTCACACCATCTGAAAAGATCAAAATGGCAATAGTGTAGAGATTGAAATGTGCTTGTATAGTAATTATCAGCTGTCTTTTATGAAATTTTTAAATTTCCTTTGTAGTATACTTATTACAGTATTTCCAAACCATAACCAATAGATATTTCTGTCTGTTTGGATGAGGGTGGGAAGGTAATTAGGTACTATAATATGCAAATATTGGCATAATATAAGTTAGCTACTGTATGTAACAATGCAAGTACATCAACGTTTTAGTAGGAAAACATCAATAATAAAATGGAACATATAATTATGTAGGACTTCACAATGGGGTGCTAACAGGCCTGGGTCTTTTGTAGTGAGGGACTAAAAAGTGATAACCAACTTTAATGGTTGTACTGTATGCAAAGAACATTCAGCATGTGGAGCATGCTGAGATTGAATTTAGTAATAATTTTGACTAAACTTTGTTGAATCAGCCTATCCATTGTGATCATGACTTACTTCATGTTTTAAAAAGTGATCACTAGTCTAAGAATAAATAGCTGTGGTACTACAGCTGTCATACAGAGGGCGTAGTTTTATGCTGCAGTAAAGTTTAAGTCTTTAGTTGAATTTCAAGGGATATGGAGAAGCATCCTGCAGAAGCTTTATGATATAATTTCACTTACACTGATGCTCAAAATGGTAAAACAAAAGCAACCGCGGTAAGCAACTTCAATCTAAAGTACATGATTTTGCAACTGTATTTTCTCAAATGTTTTTAAATTTATGTTCAAACTGCCTCCCTTCAGAATCATTTATGGTGCATAGGGAATTACCATTCTAACTCATACATACTGTGATCAGTCTAGAGCATTTCCTTCGGAAGTTTAGAATTTATATTATGTAATATACACTACAAAGGAGTCCAAATCTTGACACTATAATTATACAACTTGTTGAGTTACATGCAATCTAGGTATGCACCAAAAGAACCACAACAGGTGTTATCTGTATAGTACACAAGCAAATTCTGTGAGTATATACAAAATTACAAATCAGTGTAGCTAATAAGTATGTGCAGATTATTGTAACAGCACTTATGTACTGATATAGTTAAGAGAACAAGAAAGTGTTTAACACTTCCTAGCTATGAGTGTCAACTATTATGCACCGATACATAGTTTAGAGCTTATGACAACATTACACTAAAAGATTTTAGTACCTCCAAGCTTAGATAATCAACAGTAAGGTAATAAAATAATATAAGACACACATAAATCACTCGTCTGGGTATTATATTGCAAAACATGTACATAATTATATTGAAACTGATATAGGATTAATATAACAGACATAACAATTAACAATCATTAATGCCCAATACTGTATAGTATTGTATAAATGAATGGTCACATGCATACACTAGCTGTAAACAACATATCAAAGGACCTACTAGTTGAGCATATTAGAGCAACGAACTGTAAGTACTACCGGCTAAATGAAGGTATGAAGCTAAATGTGCTATAGATCAATACACTGTACACCGTTATTAATTATATATTTCATCATATGTTATACAAATAATTTCAAATGATGATGAGTTGAACATGTGAAATGTACCATCTAGTTTTTCAATGTGTTCTGGTTTCATGAATTCATATAGGTTTGGAATTATGATTTCAAAAATAACAACCAGAAAATGTTTTCCATGTTACAACTAGTGCTCTGTGTACTAGCCACACTGGATGAAGGATCATCAACTACATATTTTGTAAAGCCTGATCATGAGTATTATCCCAACAAGAATGCTCATACTCTTAGTTACTACCTCATGAATTCCAATAAATATTTTTCATCTTACACTCAACTACAATTCTTACCAGGAATATTTCTTCTTAAAAGTGATTTGATCTTACAGGATATTAAAAATTTCATAATATGTGGAAATGCTAGTGTTATTCATTGTAATGGATTGGCAATAACAGTTGGCATTATAAATGTTACAGATTTAACAATACGTAATGTTCACTTTGCTAATTGTGGAAAAAGAGACAGCAGGGTATTCAAAGATAACCATGAAACTTTACCATATAATCACAGTGGGGTATTATATCTTAACCATTGTAGTACAGTAAAGATCAGTAGAGTAATTATCACTGCTAATCCTGATGTAAGTGGAATTATAGCAGTTAATATCTTTGCTCCAGATGTGTCTAGTTTTATAGATGTGAGAATAGCAACAAGCTGTGGTTACCCAAACAGTAGTTTATCAAAAGTAAATGGTATTGAGTTTTATTACAATGATTTTAGCTATGGAACACATCTCATGAAAACCTACTTCATCACCAAAATCAGGTATTACATTTATGAAAACAATGGATTATGTAGCAGCTCATATGCTCTGTTCCTTGTTCTGATTCAAGAATCATATGGGATATCCATGGTAGTCCAGGATACCAACTTTTCTCAATTGTATAACTCAAGTGTACTGTACTACCATGCAGAATCTTGTGGCAAAATCATTGACAATGTGTTATCCTTTATTAATAGCAGCATTAGTCACAACATTGGAAATCCTTTAATAAGCCTTTTTCACATCTTAGTTCATAGTGATGGCTATTTTTATAGTAGAAACCGAAATCAGAGTACATGTGATACGCAGTTTAATAAAATTGGCTTTTATTATTGTTACTTCATTAACAATTCAAACATGAATTCTTTACTCTACTTCGACCTTAAAGGCACTTTACTGGTTAATGCTTATGTTATTATCAGTAATTCCAACTTTTGCTTCAACCACAAAGTACAAATAATCAAAGTTAATAGTGAGGTTAAGATTTTATGGCAGCTTACACACTACGTTGCCATTATGTCAACCAATATGTCCTCTAATACACACCCTGACATGGTTAGTATGGTATTATCCACAAATGGGTTGATTCAATTCTCAGATTGCGTCTTTAAGAATAATACATATGAGACCATTATTCAGCTACATTTGTCAATTTTACGATTTGAGTTGTACACTGAGTTTTCTTACAATTTTGCGAGATATGTTATAAGAGCAGAAGAAGGGTCTTATTATTTACTAAAGGAGTACACTACAATTAATATAACAAGGAATTTAGTGTATAAAGGTACAGTAACCTCAATTGTATACAATGAATATTTAGACCAAATCTGTTACTATCAGTTTATTAGTGATAGAGGTAATCTGGATCATGAGTTTGCTGTGAATAAAACATTGAACTACAAGATACTTTATGTTAATAATACCTATACTGCACCACAGCATCAGATAAACAGATTGTCCTCTGGGAATTGTTCATGGCTTGCAGGAACTGCATTTTATTTCTCAAAATCATCAGAAGTGTTCAGTACAGTTGTTGAAAGAAGAATGCTATGGGCAAATAGAACAATTAGGGAGTCTGTCATGTCTTTAGTTTGTCCTTGCATAACTGAGAACAAATTTGACTGCATGGAACGCCATTTGGGATCTCCTTTTCCAGGACAGACTTTAACAGTTAAATTAATTATGCATTCAACAACTACCACAATGTTTGCTGACACAAGCAAATCAAAACATGGTTGTAAAATCACAGATACATTTGAAATCGCACAGGCTCATCCCAGTCGCACTTGCAATGGCTACAATTATACTATTTGGTCCAATCGTCATGAGTGTGAATTATACTTGGGCCCTGATGGATTTCCTGAAGTATTCTATGTAACTTTGAAACCTTGCCCACCAGGGTTTACTCTGCAAAAGAAACGAAAATCATGTTACTGTGACCAAGTGTTGAATTCATTTACAACAACATGTAATTTGCAGGATCAAACTGTATTACGCCCTCCCAAAAGTTGGATATCTGGAAGGAGTTTCAATAGATCTCATAATTACTTATTATCACACAATTGTCCATTTGATTATTGCTTACCCTATCCATCATATGTGAATCCATCTACTCCTGATCAGCAGTGTCAGTTTAAGAGATCTGGTGTTTTGTGTGGTTATTGTCAACCTGGTCTCAGTGCTGTATTTGGTTCATCTCAATGCAAACAATGTTCTAGTGTATGGCTTCTCATTGTTATACCAATTGCAATAACTGGTGTGGTCCTTGTTTTGATGATTTTCAGTTTTAACTTAACTGTTACCAATGGAGTAATAAACACATTCATTTTCTATGTAAACATCATTAGCATAAACGTTTCAGTGTTTTTCCCAAAGTGCCATTCAGTTTGTGTATTACTGGCATTGTCAAACTTAGACTTGGGGCTGGAAACTTGTTTTTACAATGGCATGGATGCTTTTTCTAAGACATTTTTACAATTAGTCTTTCCCCTATATTTAATTTTAATAGCATTTGCATTGATAATTGGAAGCCGTTACTCAATTAAAATACAAAGGCTTACAGCACAAAGGGCTTTGCCAGTTCTTGCCACATTGTTCCTTTTAATTTATACAAAGATCTTGATCACTGTATGTAGTGTTTTGTTCTTTTTCTCTCCAATCACCAACCTTCCTAGTGGTCACATCACTTATGTCTGGTCAGTGGACACAAATGTTCCACTTTTTGGGGTAAAGTTTTCCATATTATTTACTGTATGTATTGTTTTATTTCTCATTTTGCTTCCATTTATTATCCTTCTTCTGTTTCCAAGGACACTATCTCGTTTCCATCTCATCAACACATTCAAACCATTGCTGGATGCATACCTTGGCCCTTACAAGGATGACTTTCCATATTGGACTGGTGTGCAGCTTTTAATGAGAGCTGTCTTCCTTGGTGTATCAGCGTTTGACAGAGATGTCTCCCTTACTATTGGGACAATCATACTTGGAATAGTTTTGTGTGTTGAAGGTTTTGTTCATCCCTTTAAGAGTAGATTTAAAAATATCCAAGAGTCTTTGACACTACTTAACCTACTAGCAGTGTTTGTTACAGCATCACATTATGATGGCAGTAGTGATATAGAACCACTTTTGCTGCAATGTCTGATCTTCACCACGTTTGCTTACTTTATTGTTTACATTGTCTGTCACTGTATGTTGTCAACATGTGGTAACACCATCAAACCTAAGATAGATGTTATAATGATGCATTTTAATTCACTAAAGAAGAGAATAATAAACCAGTCCTCCACTGAGATGTTAAATGTTACAATCAGTGAAAGGAGCGAAGGACCTGTACCCGGTGTTGTGTGCAATAATTATGAAGAGTTTCAAGAATCTCTAATAACATTCAATGATTAACAACACTGCTGCTTTACCTTACACAAGTAAATGTATAGCTAGCTACATACATAACATAAATATGAGGTATTTTGTAAGCACTTAATTTTGCCATAAAAATAGGTCTTTTGCAAGAACAAATCGGAGTCTTGGTATGTACCAGTATGGTATGTTAAATATCACAATGTATTTGCACTACTAAATCGCATTGTCATCATATTATTATATTATGGTAATTTGTTTTCCTTCATGAATTCAACATTTACAGCAAGTATCACAGGATAGCAGTTTACATGCAAGTGTATTATGATCACGCAGAGTAAATATGTCACAATGTTTAGGAACTTATACCTTGAAAAACATTTATATACCAGTACATTGGCAGTTACTGTAACCAACAGATCAAACAAGAGGATAAAGTTGAGAATTGCGTGCTGGCTAGAAAGATAAAATTAGAAACTCATGCATTTGACATGATATTGTTTAAAACTTTTTTCATACAACAGACTTTTTTAAACCTGAATACATCTATGTAGCTATTCATACATCTTTTCAAAAATATAACCGATGTATTTTGGTATAACACCTCATATAGCTTTGCGTTGGTTTATGAATCATAAAAACACTTTGGATAGAGTAAGCACTGAGGTTAATTATTAGAGTGCTTTATTCTGGTCGATGATACGGTCAAAATAATAATAATGATGCCACTGTATAGGTGTGCACATGTACAGAAAATTTGAGTATATAATACATAGCAATATATTAAAGAATTAAGGAATTCCAGTGGCTAGCCATAATAACCTTAAAATTACAATTACAATTGTATAGCCATAACTAAATACAGTATGTAACACACTGGTGGAACTTTTAGGGAGAGGGGCACACAGACATTGTTAGGGGCACAGGAGGCCTGAGAGGTTTGGGGTAGGGGGCAAGAAATGTTAGGATAAGTTTACGAAGTAGAATGCATGGAGCTTTATAGTACACAAGCTATAATTCTTTCTCATAGCTGAGGTATACATTGTAAGACTCTAGTTGGATCTTTCAGAGAAAAGTTAAGCCTCTCTATGTATTTGAATCTTAAAGCACTTCTGATAGTTATTTAACTAAGTGCATACTTGGAAAAATAGCATTGTTATAATTTGTGCAAAAAATTTGAATGTTCTATAGCAATAGTAACTGTTCTGTTAGAGTAAAGTGACTGCTCTGTTAGAGTATCTCAAAATCTTGACACTAAAAATTTAATTTCGTGTCCCCTACCTGTTTTCATGTGTAATGTAATGTTTATACATGCAAAGTGCACATTATAACTGTTCAAGTTACCCATTGGCTCTCTGCACTTTGATACAGTGTGAAATGTGAATAATTCTCAGTGTGATGCTGCAAAAACTCACAAAGTCCCCTTGAATTCTCTCAGATCTGCATAATATTATGTTTAGGAACACTAATAGAAACAAACTCATAACATTTTTGCTACTCTAATACATTCAACACACAAGACAAACAGACAGAGAAACACATCTACAAACTGCCTGCCCTATAGTAGACCCTGCTCACAAATGCCATATCAGTGCTGAAAAACGAACGTAGCAGTTATATAGTAAAAACGGATGGCTACACATAAACCAAAGTAAGGTTCTACTAGCATATTCCGTGAACAAACCATACACTGAGCAGGTAGAGATCAAACCTAGGTTGCTTAATGACTTGAGGTTAATACTGTTACAGTAGTAAACAATGAAGTGCGGTTTTGACAGAAATGTAGCTCAACTATTCAGTGAGTTACCCTGTACTAGGTATATGCTCTAAACCATGAGAAGGCTAAAGCTCTTTAAATGTCAGTGTTTCAAAGAGATTCTGCTCTCTTGCAAGCAATATCTGTCAAAATATCCTATATGCAACATATGGTGCATACCTGGTCCAAATTTTATTTCTTTACGTGCTTTCTGCTCCAAGTTAGAGGAAATTGAAATAGTTTGTACATTTTTCTGTCTCATAATATGTACACTATCTCATAATTATGTACACCAACAACATTGAGACACCTTACAAGTTCTCATCATTGGATTGTGCTATATGGCTAATTTTTTGACTGAAGTTAATAGACTAATTGATGAGTCTTTGGCTAAAATTTAAGTCCCTATGAGTTATCAGCATGTGTGCAGTAATATTCAATCATCTTTAAGTGTTCCATAATAGGAACACTTACCTTAATATTATGTAATATTATTACTACAAGTAACGAAGTTACTAATCTCGTTAGTAATCCACTGAGTAATGCCTATCCACAATGAAGTTACAAAGCCTACTGAATGAAGCTTATTCACCAGCTTCTTTCTTATAACCAAGATTTGCACATTGTCCAACAATGCAATTATGTGAAGGTGGTAGTTTCACACGTGACAGCTTAAGGCTGTGGACACAAAGTAATATGTATTATTATTATTATTATTATTATAGTTATTTTATTATATGGGTAATATGTAACTGTAACTAAATAGTTCAGTTGCAAGTAATATGTAATATGTAATGAGTTACTTTTAAAAAGTAATTGCCCCAATACTGTTAAATGTAGAGGAGTCAGAATCTTGATACTATATAAAACTTGTTGAGCATATAATTTTATATATATACATAGAAAAATCCCCAGACCCAAGTGGTGACTTGATCCTCCAACAATATGTAATATAGCTAGACAATAAGACATATGCCAAATGAGCCACAACAGCTGAAATCTGAACTAGTCACTGTATACACTAGTCACTTTAACTTATTGAGTTTGGTGATATAATGTGGTTTTTGTGATAATATATGCACACAAGTAAGTACTGTGAGCACGTATACTATCAAAATTTATTACTATGTTCTCAATTTTTCATACTTACGCACTGATAGTTTAAAGCTTGTGACATATGTAGCTAACAAAAAAGTATTTAGCACCTCCAAGCACGGATAGCTATTATGTACTGATAGTTTAGAGATTATGACATAACATTGAAAGTTTTGTAATACCTCCAAGCTTGGATATATACACAACAGCAAGATAACAAGATATGCATAAATCACTGAGTTCATAATGCAAAACATGTGTAGATATGTTGAAACTGTTATAGGAGTAACAATTATTGTTGCCTAAAACTACTTGGTCATGCACATAATGTAGATACATTAGCTGTAAACAATAACATCATATGACTAACTGTCTGTGTACAGTGTATTAAAAAGCAGTGAACTGTAGGTACTACAGACTAACTGAAGCTGATTGAGCCATGAAGGTATGAAGTTAAAATTAATGTGCTTTATTACATTGTTAAGACTGTAATTGGTCACATTTGTGGTAAAAGTATACCAGGGGCATCAGAGTAGAAATCAATGTGGTAAGGCTCAGTTCTAATGCTGTGGGGGCTCTGGAGGCATGGTTTCCAAGAAAAATTTTGAAATTTCACATTTTGACATGCTACTGTGCATGTATGATAATTTTGGCCTGACAAGCATTCATTTTTGGGATGAAAACTGGACACTTAACGTAAATGCACCTCCGTCATACTGTTTAACTCTTAAACATTACCATTTGAATTTATTAAACAAGCTGTAATGAATACTTTCAAAGGAGAAGCAAAGCCAATTCTAAACATAATGTTAGCAATATGGACTAAGTGGACATAAATTTGTCTTGGATAAAAGACAAGTTAGATAACTTTTGCTTCTATCATTGTTACCATTAAAATAAATCAAGTTGTGTATATTCCATACCTGTTACAGTACTTTTAGGTTTGGTTTCATCAAGTTTGATGACAGTATATTCATTTCAGTAAAAGTGACAAGGCTCTGGTCTCACTGCTCTGACGCCCTTGTATAATAATACTAACATATACACTGTAGTCAACTACAAATTATTCTCCAATACTACACTGTACACCATTATAATTCATAATACTTGTGTATACAATTTTACATGATGGCCTACATCTGAAATGTACCATAGAGTTTTACAGTGTGTTCTGGTTTCATGAATTCATATAGGTCTGGAATTATGATTTCAAAAATAACCACCAGAAAATTTTTTCCATGTTACAGCTAGTGCTCTGTGTACTAGCCACACTGGATGAAGGATCATCAACTACATATTTTGTAAAGCCTGATCATGAGTATTATCCCAACAAGAATGCTCATACTCTTAGTTACTACCTTATGAATTCCAATAAATATTTTTCATCTTACACTCAACTACAGTTCTTACCAGGAATATCTCTTCTTAAAAGTGATTTGATCTTGCAGGATGTTAAAAATTTTACATTATGTGGAAATGCTAGTGTTATTCAATGTAACGGATTGGCAATAACAGTTGGAATTATAAATGTTACAAATTTAATGATCTGTAACATTCACTTTGATAACTGTGGAAAAAGAGACAGCAGGGTATTCAAAGATAACCATGAAACTTTACCATATAATCACAGTGGGGTATTATATCTTAACCATTGTAGTACAGTAAAGATCAGTAGAGTAATTATAACTGCTAATCCTGATGTAAGTGGAATTGTAGTTGTTAACGTGTTTGGTACAGAAGTATCCAGTTTTATAGATGTGAGAATAGTAACAAGCTGTGGTTACCCAAATGGTAGTTCATCACCAGTAAATGGTATAGAGTTTTATTACAATGATATTAGCAATGGAAAACATCTCCTGAAAACCTACTTTATCACCAAAATCAGGTGTTATATTTATGAAAACAATGGTTTGTGTAACAGCTCATATGCTCTGTTTCTTGTTCTCATTCAAGAATCATATGGGATATCCATGGTAGTTCAGGATACCAACTTTACCCAATTGTACAACTCTAGTGTACTGTACTATCATGCAGAATCTTGTGGTAAAATCATTGATAATGTGTTATCCTTTAATCACTGCAGTATTAGTCACAACTTAGGAAATTCCTTTGTAAATCTTTTTCACATCTTAGTTCATAGTGATGGCTATTTTTATAGTAGAAACCGAAATCAAAGTACATGTGATACACAGTTTAATGTAATTGGCTTTGATAATTGTTACTTCATTAACAATTCAAACATGAATTCTTTACTTTACTTCGACCTTAAAGGCACCTTACTAGTTAATGCTAATGTTATTATCAGTAATTCCAACTTATGTTATAACTACAAAGTACAGATAATCAAAGTTAACAGTGAGGTTAAGATTTTATGGCAGCTGTCCCACTACATTAGAATTGTGGAAACGAATATGTCATCAAATGCACACCCCAACATGGTTAGCATGCTATTATCCACAAATGGACTGATTGAATTATCAAATTCAGTCTTCAAGAATAATACATATGAGAGCATCATTCAACAGCATTTGTCAATTTTAAGATTTGAGTTTTATACTGAGTTTTCTTTCAATTTTGCAAGATTTATCTTAAGAGCAGAAGAAGGATCCTATTATTTACTTAGGGAGTACACTACAATTAACATAACAAGGAATCTAGTGTATGCAGGTACTGTAGTCACACCAGTGTACAATGAATATTTAGATAAGATCTGTTACTATCAGTTTGTTAGTTATAGGGGTAATCTGGATCATGAGTTTGCTGTGAACAAAACATTGAACTACAAGATACTTTATGCCAATAATACATATACTGCTCCACAGGTTCATGTACGAAGTTCATCCTCTGATGATTGCTCATGGCTAGCAGGAACTGCTTTTGATTCCTCGAAATCATCCAAGGTGTTTAGTACAATCATTGAAAGAAGCATACTGTGGGCAAATAAAACAATTAGGGAGTCTGTTATGTCTATAGTTTGTCCTTGCTCTACTGAGAACAAGTTTGATTGCATGGACCGCCATCTAGGATCGCTTTTCCCAGGACAAACTTTAACAGTTAAATTAATAATGCATTCAACAACTACCACAATGATTGCTTACACAAGCAAATCAAAACGTGGTTGCATAATCACAGACATACTTGAAATTTCACAGACGCATTCCAGTCACACTTGTAATGTGTACAATTACACAATTTGGTCTAATCATCATGAGTGCGAATTATACTTGGGTCCTGATGGAACTCCTGAAGTATTCTATGTTACTTTGAAACCTTGTCCACCAGGGTTTACTCGGCAAAAGAAACAAAAATCATGTTACTGTGATTCAGTGTTAAAGTCTTTTACAACATCATGTAAGTTGCAGGATCAAACTGTATTACGTCGACCCAAGAGTTGGATATCTGGAAAAAGTTTCAATAGATCTCATATTTACTCATTATCACATGACTGTCCATTTGATTATTGCTTGCCCTATCCATCATATGTGAATCCATCTACTCCTGATCAGCAGTGTCGGTTTAAGAGATCTGGTGTTCTTTGTGGTCATTGTCAACCTGGTCTCAGTGCTGTGTTTGGTTCATCTCATTGCAAGCAGTGTTCTAATGTGTACCTGTGGATTGTTATACCAATTGCAATAGCTGGTATTGCCCTTGTTGTGATGATTTTCAGTTTTAACTTAACTGTTACCAATGGAGTAATAAACACATTCATTTTCTATGTAAACATCATTAGCATAAACATTTCAGTGTTTTTCCCAAAGTGCCATTCAGTTTGTGTATTACTGGCATTGTCAAACTTAGACTTGGGGCTGGAAACTTGTTTTTACAATGGCATGGATACTTTTTCTAAGACATTTTTACAATTAGCTTTTCCCTTATATTTAATTTTAATAGCATTTGCATTGATAATTGGAAGTCGTTACTCAATTAAAATACAGCGGCTTACAGCACAAAGAGCTTTGCCAGTTCTTGCCACTTTGTTCCTTTTGATTTATACAAAGATCTTGCTCACTGTATGCAGTGTTTTGTTCTTTTTCTCCCCTATCACTCACCTTCCTAGTGATCACATCACTTTTGTCTGGTCAGTGGACACAAGCATTCCACTTTTTGGGATAAAGTTTTCAATATTGTTTGCTGTATGTCTTGTATTATTTCTCATTTTGCTTCCATTTAATATCCTTCTTTTGTTTCCAAGAACACTATCTCGCTTTCATCTCATCAACACATTCAAACCATTGCTGGATGCATACCTTGGCCCTTACAAGGATAGGTTTGCATACTGGATGGGCTTACAGCTTTTAATTAGAGCTATCTTCTTGGGTTTATCAGCTCTTAACACAGATGAATCCCTTACCATTGGAACATTCATACTTGGAGCAATTTTGTGTGTTGAAGGTTTTGTTCATCCCTTTAAGAGTAGATTTAAGAATATTCAAGAGTCTTTGACACTGCTTAACCTACTAGCAGTGTATGTTACAGCATCGCATTATGATGGCAGTACTGATATAGAACCACTTTTGTTGCAATGTCTGATCTTCACCACGTTCGCTTACTTTATTACTTACATTGCCTGTCACTGTATGATGTCAACATGTGGTAACACCATCAAACCTAAGATAGATGTTATAATGATGCATTTTAATTCACTGAAGAAGAGAATAATAAACCAGACCTCCACTGAGATGTTAAATGTTACAGTCAGTGAAAGGAGTGAAGGACCTGGACCTGGTGTTGTGTGCAGTAATTATGAAGAGTTTCAAGAATCTCTAATTACATTCAATGATTAACAACAATGCTGCATTACCTAACACAAGTAAAATTAATGTATATACATTACATAAAAAATACGAGGCATTTGTAAAACAGTTAATTGTTTGCAGTGGATATATATTTTTTGTAAACACAAATCGGTGAGCATTTGTATGTGTTGTAGGCTAATTAATTTTGTGTAAATTGTGTTGTCATATGTTATGGTAAAGAAGGGGCCAGTGGAAAAAGGGGGGGACATGTGCCATGTTTAGGTTATTCATCATGCACTACAATAAAGTAGGGACCACAAAGGAGTAGGCGTGACCTACAAAATAATATCACCCAAAAACAACCTCTAATGATGATCAGGCCCCACAAATGGCAGTAGTCACCGGGGTAGTCACTCGTACATCCAACCCGTACGTGTTGTCTGACCATTCCAGAGAGTTTACGTAACGAACACGGACAGCCCCACACTGGTAGTGCCGGCCGTACGTCCGGTGTCACAGTGATATATGTTTCCCCGGGTAACGTGTTTCCCGCACACATATCCCTAGGGATCCGTGTTTCCCCGCACACATATCACTAGGGATCCGTGTTTCCCACCAAAAGCTGTCAGTGATATGTGTTTCCCGTAGCAATTTTTTAAATATTTCACCGCACACACATATCCCTAGGGATTCGTGTTTCCCCGCACATATATCACCAGGGATCCGTGTTTCCCACTAAGATATAGCCATCGTGCAGTAACTCCAAGGTCCTATGGCTAGTTGCAAACAGTACGCAATCCAACCATTCAGTAGATATATTGCTATCTAGCTAATAGACACCCATGCATATAATAGTTAGCTAACTAGCTATATAGCTACTATATAAGCTAATGCAATAATTATACTAGCTAGCTATACTAATAATCAGAACTATAGTCATTTAAAATAAACTTTGTTGCTCTTCTCTGGACCTGCTCGTGATGTCTTTGACATGGGGCGGATCTAGGATTTATAAAAGGGGGGCTAACTCAAGATACTAATCTCTTGGGTAGAGGTGTGCAAAGCACATTTCCCAGCATGCCAAGCATGCTGGAACTAGGGGGGTCTGGGGGCATCCCCCCCAGGAAATTTTGAAAAATAGATGCTAAAATACTGCAATTTGGAGACATTCCCACATAAAATTCATACTATATTCTGCCTGTAGATTATATATACTGCCTTTAGATTATAGGTATGGTTCTCTGAAGCATTTTGCTAATGGAAAAGTTTGGGTAGGTACAGACAACCAAGTACATGATGCACCCCTCTCACAATTGCACAACACTGAATAGGTGCATGTTAGAATAATAATGTTGAAAGTGGAAAATTTTGAAATTTAAACAATACAAGATTGAATCTGAGAACATTTTCAATGGAAATTGTGTACCTGAATTAAGCATTGCCATACATATTAACTACACAAGTGGATGAATGAAGCCCTTTAAACAAACCAATGCACTTCATTGTATATATAGGTGCAGGCAGATTTGGAAAAAATTCATAACAGAACCAACTACATGTTTTCAGTGAATGTTCTATTAGAGTAGTTAGCTGACTGCTCTATTAGAGTATCTCGATCTTGTACACCTCCAATGCTGATCCAGGTCATTGTTGCATAAACTTTAGCATAAATCCACTGATAATACCTTGGAAAGATGTTTATAAGGTGGTTTTATGAGTATTTGTATTATTAGTGATCATATAATTGTGCTAAGACAAAATTTCATCATTATAATTCTCAGCATCATATTGATCAAGTAAAGCCTAAATATGAAGGGGGGGCTTCAGCCCCCAAATCCTCCCCTGCTTGATATGGTTAGGTTTCCAAATCACTGAACAGTATATAACTTGCGATCTCACTAAGGAAATATACAAAGTTTTCTTGGCTGTCACTGTTTGATGCTTGCTAAAGCTGCGATGGAGCAGTCCTAGCATTCTGTAGGTCTTAGGGATTATGTTTTTGTAGTGTTGATCCCAAGATAGGTCTGATGATATTATAATACTGAGATTTTTATTTGAACTATTTGTTAAAACCTGTGTGTCAGCTATTTTGTAATTAGTGATGACTTTTGCATTAATATATAGGTGGACACTCTTTTTTGATATGATATGATATGATTACAGGAAAAAAAAGGCATAAGCCTGTGAGTCCTGCTCATGTACAAAAAGAAAATAATCATTAGATATAATAATTATCAAATAAAATCTTAAAGCTATTTACAGAGTTAGTTGACACTACTTCATTAGGTAGACTATTCCAAGCATTTATTGATCTTATAGAGAAGAAATTACTTCGAACAGATCTTTGTGCATGTGGCTTGAACAATTTGAGACTGTGTCCTCTTGTTACGCTAGACAATTGTTGGTGAAAAAACAATTCAGACTGTAAGCTGACATTTCCATGTAAAATATTGTACACCATCAACATATCTGCTCGGTGTCTTCAGTAAGATAGTGAAGGAAGATTTAGAGTACTTAGATGGTCATCATATTCTAAATTAAAAAGTTCTGGAATACATTTTGCAGTACCTTTTCCAACATCTGACAGTCACCAATATAATTAGATCCCCAGACAACATTGGCATACTCCATCACTGGTCTTACTAGAGATTTATTAAGTATAGGAAGTGATCTGGTGTTTAGTGAGTTGAATGTTCTTTTAATAAGTCCTAAAATACAGTTAGCTTTGTGTATAATTATAGTATTAGTTGTTTAGGTATGGCTGCTAACATCAACATGTATAATTATAGTATTAGTTGTTTAGGTATGGCTGCTAACACTACGTATACGTTGCACATGACTTTATAAAGGGGAAACATATTACCCGGGGAAACACATATCACTGTGACTTGTAGGTCGCTAGCGAGTTAGTGATATGTGTGCGGGGAAACACGGATCCCTAGGGATATGTGTGCGGGAAACACGTTACCCGGGGAAACATATATCACTGTGACACCGGCACTACTAGTGTGGGGCGTACGGCCGGCACTGGTAGTGCCGGACGGTCCAAATCTTCTACTATTATTATTATTATTATTACTGAGCAGTCAGCCCTGCTGGTGTGCTCAGATTTGCCCGAATACATGTAACACAATTACAATAATGATTGTACTTCTTGTTTGCAGGACCTAAGATGGCCTGCGCTCCATACTCGTCAGTCCTATTTTACTATAGTACACGATATTTTACATGACAGAGTTTCTATCCCATTCAACTCACATTTCAAGTTTTCAAGCACCAATACTAGATCCCATTCACTTTCACTTACCACATCATCATCTACCATTAACGCATACTGTTTTTCTTTTTTTATAAATTCTCCATTTCTTTGGAACTCAGTACCTGTAAAAATTTTACAAATTTCCAAAGCCATTCCTTTTCGGATGGCACTTCGTCGATTTCTGCTCAGCTAACCTGATTTTGTAATTTTCTCTTTGTTTTCTTTTTGTATAGGTATGTAGTTGTCGTGTGTCATGTTTTTGCTGTATGTTTTATTTTGCACTTGTAACTGTATGTATGTATGTATGTATGTATGTATGTATGTCTTTGTAAGGGGAGCACGTTTGCAGGCTTTGCCTTTTGTGTGACCCTTGTCTTTTGACAAAAATCGATAATCTAATCTAATCTAATCTACGTCTGACCATCCCGTGAGTTTACGCCACATGGCTTAGAACTTGTCACTTCGCTCACAACTTATAGGGGAATTAGTGATTTGCGCATACTCGGGGTGTCTATTTTACGGACCTGACCGGACCATCGGACCGGAAGTTTCTGCTTAGCAAGCTAGGTGTTTAGCAGGTCTATTTTACAGACCAGACCTGAAGAGTTATAATTAAGGCATGCATGCACGTGCATGGATCGATATTTCCATGATCGTGCGTGTTTTTTAAATTCCGTGTGCAAAGCTCTAAAGGCTGAAAGCTTGTGAGAGCTGATGTTTTCGCGGGTTTTCAGGCCTCATCAGAGCTAGTGGAGTTCAGTAGCTATCTCAGCATAATGTAGTGTGTCATTGTTTCGAAGTGGACAAGTGAAGATTTAGCCGCACACGAAGTCGTAAGACTGGTTAATTTAAAGCTTTAGTGCAGGCGAGTGCAGGTGATTCGGGGACAGAGATTGCAGATTAGCCATGTAGATTTAAGATTAGATAGCTACTGGAAAGTCAGCTCAGTTGGTTTTCCCAGGGGGTGAAAATCCCCAAAAGGTACAATCACATGCATACTGTACATTCTATTAAACTAATAATTAAGATTAATTAAGTAAGTGTGCAAGGCCATGTGTGACTTCTCTGGGGAGACATATTTTTTAAGCCTATATAAGAGTGTAATCCACGAAAGTAAACTCCCACTGTAGTTATTTGTTGCTAGTTGTTGCCTAGCTATAGCTAGGTGTCACTGAGCTGCTGAGCAAGAAATTTTTCAGAAGGACTGTTATAGTTATTGCTGCATGCCGGAGCCAAAACATTGTTTCAGTGTGTAACCAATGGCAGACTGATCCAGCATTGATTAACACTTTTTCTTCTGATACAGATCAAGGAAAATTGGTCAGTCAAAAATAATAGCTATGGCCTTTTTTATAATACTTGTAATTGTGTTTTACGTACGTAGCTATAGCATGCTAGCCTATAAAACACTGCTGTAATATTACACAGTAACCTATATACTGCATGTAACATTTTCATGTGACATTGATTTGTAATTCTACACAGAGGACTGGAAATCTGACCATGCAGCATTGCATACTGGTATATCAAAATGAAACAAAAGAACTTTCTGGCAGAACTCAAGATGGTTCACAATGTGTGTGTAACACCAGATGGAAAGGACATGTGTACAAGTCTTTTAAATGTTTGACTTGTTAAATATTACCTAAGTCTGATTCATGCGCAATACCACAGTGTACATACATATAACATCATTAATAAGCATCAACACGGTTTCAGGTCTTCTCATTCCTGTCAAAGTCAGCTACTGCTACTAACCGATGACATTCTTTAAGCTATGGACGAAAAGAAACAAGTAGATCTGATCTTTTTAGATTTTTGCAAAGCCTTTGATAAAGTGCCACATAGATGGCTATTAAACAAACTAAAGCACTATGGAATTATTGGTAACTCTGTTAAATGGATAGAGCAATGGCTGACTAAAAGAAACCAACAAGTAACTCTAGAAAACCATGTGTCAAATAAACTACCCGTAAAGTCTGGAGTTCCACAAGGAACCGTATTGGGACCTCTCATGTTTTTGTTGTACATTAATGACATTGATGAAAATATTTCCTCAACTGTTCGGCTATTTGCTGATGATTGCGTTATGTATAGGATAATTGATTCCTTAGAAGATTCACTGTGCCTTCAAAGAGACTTCAGTACCATTTTTAACTGGACTAAAAAGTGGCAGATGGAATTGAACATTGACAAATGTGTAGTATTAAGGTAGGGTCCGCAATCCGAAAAATCAACTTTCACAAATCAATCCCCATACCATTGTGGGATGTTCATTGTAGTATCCCATTGCTAGATCCACCATGAAACCGGAGGCACGATTGTTGTCTCCACAGAAATATCAATTTTAGTATTTCGTGATATGCAAAAATTATTTTTAAAATTTCGTGCACCACACAAAGAACAGGATAGAACTTGCTGCTTAGCTAGGTATTATCTAGAGTTAATGTAGTTTAAAAGTACGCACAGTAATAAGCAAATGATTCACTGGGTTCCCGGCACAGGGTTGGTTTCTCTCAAAAAGCAGAAAACAAAACATGAATTTTCAAATTCAAACTGCCCTACCAGCCAAGATAAGAAAAGTTAACTCTTCCTCATAGTGATGTGATAAGGTTGGATGCATAGTCTGTCTAAGCTGTTAGTCTGGAAAGGATCTGAGACTTCTCACCATCTGGGTGAAGAACGTCAAAATTTTCGTGCGTCATTTCAAGGGATTCTCTCAATGGTACCAAAGTGCTTTCCAGTACTTCTGATGCCACACTGGTCACTTAATTTTGTTTAGAATGATAATAAAATATGGTTCAAAACGTTTGGTAGTAGTAGTAGTTGGTATTTCTGTAATTTCATATGATGCAGTATACCAGCAGTTCACCAGGAGCTCCACCCAGCTCGAATCAAAAATGAAAGATTTTGTGCATTTTTCGGTTTGTTTTGGGATGTTTTGCAGCATAATGGTGATGTAGGGTGATCTGGTCAAGATTTAAAGCTGCTGTGGAGCGTGAGAGGTGAAGTCAAATTTGGACGATTTTGCTGCCTCCCTTGATGCATAGCTTAGAGCGAGGCGTGGAAGCTGTGGATGAAATCAAGACACACGGTAGTGTGTCGTGCGGCCCAAGAAGCCGGCGCGCCACACCCGTGAGTATATTGACAGGAAGAACGAAAACGTCATTTGCACACCTTTGTATCTCGGTAATCACTTATCTGATTGGAACCAAATTTGCTACACAGTTGCCCGCCAGCCAAGGGAGTCTACATTCCAAATTTGAAGGAAATCGCTCAAGCCATTTCCGAGATACGAGCTGCCAAAGTTTCGTGTTTTTTTTTCTTCTTTTTTTTTTTCTTCTTCTTCGTCTTTTCGCACACTTGCAAAAATTGCTATAACAAGCAAACGCGTACTCCGATCGCCTTGAAATTTGGCACACAGAAAGGGAGTCCAAAGGCGAATCCTAGCATCAAATTTGGTACAAATCCAATGAATGGTTCAGGAGTTATGACCGATTATTCGCGTAAAACAAGATCGATTTGTTGTCACGCCTACAGGGTAAACCGCTTCATGGAATGAGTTGAAAATTGCTATGTAGATAGAGTAACCATCGTAGGAGTGCCTTTTGGTGGTTTGAAAGGAATCGAGATAAAGACCACGGAGATATGACACAAAACCCAACCTGTGTCACAATTACGCGATCGATTTTTATGAATAAAAAACTATTAGTTTTCACGCCTACTAGGCAAACCGCTTAGAGCAATGAGCTGAAAATCGGTGTATAGCTGGAATAATCTTCATAGAAAGTCCTTGCAGTAGTACAGAAGAATCAGATTACAAACCACTGAGTTATGATTCGAAAGCCAACTCCGTGTAGCAAATGCGAGATCGAGATACTCTAATAGAACAGTCACCCTAATAGAGCATTCGGCTAATTTATTTACTCCATTATAGAATTTTATTACATCACAAGTTATTCTGTAGGGAGTTCAGCTGCAAACAGTTAATCTTATAGACAGTTCAGCAAGAAGACAGTCACCATGTGGAGAGTTAAGCAAATATATCACTATAGAGATTCAGAACATTACAAGTCACACTGAAGAAAGTTCAGCTATAAACAAGTCATGCACTGTGTAGAGAATTCAGCTACAATTAAGTCACTCTCTAGAGAATTCAGTTACACAGAATTCAGCTACACACAAGTCACTGTGGAGAGAGTTCAGCTACAAACAAATTACCCTTTAGAGTGATCAGCTACAAACAAAACACTTTGCAGGGTGTTCAGCTGCAACAAATCAACCTTTAGAGCGATCAGCAATGAACAAATCAACACAAATCTACCTGTAGAGAGATAAGCTAGAAACAAATCACCCTGTAGAGAGATCAGCTACAAACAAATCACCCTGTAGAGAGATCAGCTAGAACTATACACAATGTAAGGAGTTCAGCTACAAACAAATCACCCTGTAAAAAGTTCAGCTAAAACAAATCAACCTGCAGAGAGATCAGCTACAAACAAATCACCTTATAGACAGTTCAGTTACAAACAAATTACCTTGTAGAGAGATCGGCTACAAACAAATCAACCTGCAGAGAGATCAGCTACACACAATTCAACTTGTAGAGAGATCAGCTACAAACAAATCACCCTGTAGAGAGATCAGCTAGAAACTAGACACAATGTAAGGAGTTCAGCTACAAGCAAATCACCCTGTAGAGAGTTCAGCTACAAACAAACCAACCTGTAGAGCGATCAGCTAGAAACAAATCATCCTGAAGAGAGGTCAGCTACAAAAAATCACCCTGTAGAGATATCAGCTAGAAACAAATCACCCTGAAGAGAGGTCAGCTACAAAAAAATCACCCTGTAGAGAGATCAGCTACAAACAAATTGCCCTGTAGAGAGATCGGCTACAAACAAATCAACCTGCAGAGAGATCAGCTACACACAAATCAACTTGTAGAGAGTTCAGCTACAAACAAATTACCCTGTAGAGAGATCGGCTACAAACAAATCAGCCTGTAGAGAGTTCAGCTAAAACAAATCAACCTGCAGAGAGATCAACTACAAACAAATCACCTTATAGAGAGTTCAGCTACAAACAAATTACCCTATAGAGAGATTGGCTACAAACAAATCAACCTGCAGAGAGATCAGCTACACACAAATCAACTTGTAGAGAGATCAGCTATAAACAAATCACCCTGTAGAGAGATCAGCTAGAAACTACACACAATGTAAGGAGTTCAGCTACAAACAAATCACCCTGTAGAGAGATCAGCTAGAAACTACACACAATGTAAGGAGTTCAGCTACAAACAAATCACCCTGTAGAGAGATCAGCTACAAACTAGACACAAAGTAAGGAGTTCAGCTACAAGCAAGTTACCCTGTAGAGAGTTCATCTACAAGCAAATCAACCAGCAGAGCAATCAGGTAGAAACAAATCACCCTGAAGAGAGGTCAGCTACAAAAAATCACCCTGTAGAGAGATCAGCTAGAAACAAATCACCCTGAAGAGAGGTCAGCTACAAAAACATCACCCTGTAGAGAGATCAGCTAGGAACAAATCACCCTGAAGAGAGGTCAGCTACAAACAAAACACTTTGCAGAGAATTCAGCTACAAACAAATCAGCTTGTAGAGAGATCAGTTACACACAAATCAACCTGTAGAGAGATAAGCTAGAAACAAATCACCCTGTAGAGAGTTCAGCTACAAGCAAAACACCCTGTAGAGAGTTCAGCAACAAGGAAACCACCATGTAGAGAGTTTAGCTGCAAACAAATCACCTGTAGAGAGTTCAGTTAGAAACAAAATACCCTGTAGAGAGACCAGCTAGAAGAGGTTACCTTGTAGAGAGTTCAGCTACAAAGAAACCATCCTGTATATAGTTCAGCTACATTTCAAGTCACCCAGTAGAGAGATCAGCTGCAAAAAAATATCTTGTGGGGAATAATGGGCATGTAATAAATATATGTATATAATTTGTATAATTACTAATAAAATCAAAAATAATTGAAGTACTAAAATTCTTCTTTAAGTTCTTTTCTTCTTCCTGTAGTAAAGAAAAAAACACATGGGTTAAAAAAGCCCCAAAGCCAGCCATAGGCCGGCTTTGCAGTATACAAATACGAAAAGAAGTGATATCTAATCAAAAACAGCCAAGCTGTAAAAAAAGGTGCGGCCCGCAAAAAGGCCATGGTGAAAAAAGATGTGAAATCCAAGGTGGCGGCCAAGAAATGGCTGTGATGGTAGGTTAATGGTTACATTTTAATAACGAAAATTCAGGTGAATTTTGTGCCGCTTGGTCTTGGCACCAAATTCAACTGAAATGTTGTTATTAAAATGTAACCATTAACCTACCATCACAGCCATTTCTTGGCCGCCACCTTGGATTTCACATCTTTTTTCACCATGGCCTTTTTGGGGGCCGCACCTTTTTTTACAGCTTGGCTGTTTTTGATTAGATAATAATTGACAGCCGCTATTATCAAACGTTCAGGGACATCTTTTGCCATAGTTTTAGTCTATAATTGATGATTGTTGTGGCTGCAGAAGCGCTGGAAATGGCTAGAAAGCGAAACACAATTCTTTGATGCTGCAGAAAATTTTGACGCTCGTCACCCAGATGGTGAGAAGTCTCAGATCTTTTCCAAACTAACAGCATAGACAGACTATGCTGCCAACCATATCGAAACACTATGAGGAAGAGTTGGCTTCTCTTGCCCTGGGTGATAGGGCAGTTTGAATTCGAAACTTCGTATTTCTTTGTCTGTTTTTTCAAAGAAAGCAACCCTGTGCCGGGCACCCAGCAAATCATTTACTTATTTCTGTGCGTAGTTTTCAACTACAACAACTCTGGATACGATATGGCTAAGTAGCAAGTTTCATCTGGTCCTTTGAGTGGAGCACGAAATTTTAAAAATAAATCTTGCATCTTGTGAGATACTGAAAATGATATTTCTGTGAAGACAACAATCGTGCCTCCGGTTTCATGGTGGATCAAGCAATGGGATACTACAATGAACATCCTACAATGGTAGAGGGATTGATTTGTACAAGTTGATTTTTCGGATTGCGGACCCTAATTAAGGTGTACAAGATCAACATCTCCCAATAATTATGACTATAATTTAAATGACGAAACTCTTCAAGTAACAGAACAACATCGATACCTGGGACTTATTTTTCATGAAAGCATGCAATGGTCGCATCATATTCAAGCTACGTGCATTAAAGCAAACAGATCCTTAAACTTTCTTTGGTGCAACTTAAGTAAATGTAGTAGTAATGTCAAGCAAAATGCCTACATTACCATTATAAGACCATTGTTAGAGTATGCAGCTTGTGTCTGGGACCCTTATCATGAATACTAAATATGTGACTGTCTCTGGGAAAACCGGTCTTATTGCCGATTTAAAAGTATCGAGAAACGTCGGTTTTAAATATTCTGTGTGTTGTAGCTGGCCAATGGTGGTAGCTACGCATACCAAATTTTCACACGTTTCACAACAATTTCTTACCTTCCTGATCATCCACTGAAGAAGTAGTCAACAACTAAGTTTCCCGCCATTTTAGATAGTTTTTAAACCGAGGTTGTCTGTATCAGGCGAGCTCCAGAAGGGGTGGGAGGCGGGGGCCCTGGAAGGCGGGCAAGATGGTGTTCAAAAATTGAAAAGAGACGTGCTAGGATGAATTAGGCCAAGTTATAGGCCATTCAGGGCTCAGAACTGGCTAAAATGAAAGGAAATTTACAGCACAGGTCATTGTCCAACACCACAGAGCTGTACAGCCACACACAGCCATCTCCTGGTCGGCCAGGGCTCCATCAAGACCCCAGACCACTCGTACGGCTCGCCACTGTGCTCTAGAAAAGCAGCCAGCAAAAGCAGACCACTTTACTCTGGTCGACTGTGGCAGTGAAACTTGATAGTGCATTCATTAAGCTTTGTGTTTGTGTAAAAAAATCAAACTTCCTGTCTTGGGCGATAAGAACGGTTTTCGTAGATCCAGTCACATATATGACATAGAAAAAATCCAACGACGTGCTGCAAGATGGATAGGGACCCGCCGATAATGCTGGCATAATTATGAGCATAATAGGTGTCTGAAAGCATTGAGCATAATGCTAGCATAATAGGTAGAATATTTGTGTAATAGTATGAATTCTTGTTTATCAAAATAGCTATCACAAAAAGATCGATATACTCTAATAGAACAGTCAGTAACTCTAATAGAACAATCATATAACTGACTGTTCTATTAGTCCATACAGCTACCATCTTATTTCTTACCAACTCCAATGGCGGATCCAGGATGGGGCATTTGGGGCAAATCCCCCCCCTTCAAGAAATTGCATACAAGATCGAGATACTCTAATAGAGCAGTCAATTACTCTAATAAAGCAGTCACGATGTTCATGAGGCAGTGCAACTTACTTATGAAGCTATAAAATTAATAGGATTTTATTTTACATAATATACATGATATAATATATTTGGTAAAGGATAACTAGCTATTATTGTTGTGACCTTTTTTTTTTTTTTCGCTCTTCAACTTTTTCAGCAAGGTGCCCCCCCCTCTTTCCAAACTCTGGATCCGCCCCTGAACTCAGTATCCAACTAGACAGCTTCATCAACATCGATTTATCATCCCGGTCAGTTCCACTGTATCGTATCAGAAAAGTTTACTTTAAGAGAATGGAACACTTTACCTAACAACTTTAGTGAAGAGCAATCCACAGAAATTTTTACTAACCACCTTGTCATCACACAATAAATAATTTTATGTATGCATGTATGTGTTAAATGTTTTCTTTTGTTTGTAATTACCTGGGTCAATTATCAGCTATGCTGTCTCGACCCAGTATATAATCATAATCAGCAAAACGTTTGCTGCTGCCAGGTAGCTAAGGGCATTAGCTAGCAAGATTGCTAAGATAACCGTCGTCTCTGATATGAACGAGCAAGCTTCACCCGTGAACAGTTGCTATCGAGGTTGCTATTTACTGTAAGCTACAGTTACTGTAGTTAAAATGGCTTTTGCAGGACTATAGCTAGCTAGATACGTACACCCAGCACGAGAGTGACCAGACCAAAGTGAAGCTACAATCATCCGGGCACGACAGAGCTGGCAAAATGCTCGTGGGCTGGCACACAGACTATTTCTAGTCTAGATCTGGTCCGTAAAATAGACTTGAACGTATTAAACACTTAGCTTGCTAAACAGGAACTTCCGGTCCGGTCCGTAAAATAGACACTCCCGCATACTCGAAGTATACGGAACATAAATAAAACTGTACGTATAAATTTATGAGGCAACTGGACAAAACGTAAAAAAGCAGCCCTATGAGGTACTCTTGTGTATTAACGAAGGTTTAGAATTGGTTGCTAATGTTTTTCAAAGCTTTCTAGCGAGATATTTAGAGAGAAACTTCGCTAAGAGGGTGGTTTTGCTCGTACCCATGCCTGATACAGACATTGGCATAACGGCCTTACTGTTAAAGCTTCGGAGCTCAAACCCCCAACACAACATTGCTGTGAGCTGCTTAACAACAAGACGTGTTCAGTTACAAAATCGCACTACGTGTTCAGTGAAAATCTTGACTTCAATATCACCGTACATTTCCAATGGAGAAATTGAAGTCGAGGTTTCTGCTGAACAAGTAGCCCGATTTCGTAATTGAACACGTCTTGTTGTTAACCAGTTCACACCAATGTTGTGTCGGGAGTTTGAGCTCCGAAGCTTTAACAGTGAGGCTGTTACAGGGGCGGATCCAGACTTATGGAAAGGGGGGCTCAAAAAGGAACTGAGGCACTACATTGTCTCTGGTTTGATAAGGTGAGACCAAAAAAAAAAAAAAAGGTCACAGCCAGCTGACAATAGCTGCCCACCTCACCAACAACGTATTTATAGCTGATATAAAGTACATAAAAATCCTTAAATAGCTCACTACACACTGTTCTAATACTGTGACTGCTTTATTAGAGTGACTGCTCTATTAGACTATCTCGATCTTGGCATACTAAAAAAAATTTGGAGGGGGTCAAGAGCCCCCTTTGATCCCCCCCTTGTATCCACCCCTGGGCTGTTATGCCAATGTCCGTATCAGGCTGAGTACGAGCAAAACCACCCTCTTATCGAATTTTCTCGTTAAATATGTCGCTAGAAAGCTTTTAAAAACATTAGCAACCAATCCTAAACCTTCTTTAATATATAAGAGTACCTGACAGAGCTGCTTTTTCACATTCTGTCTATTGACTGCTAAGTTTTATACGTCCAGTCATGGTCCAGTTTCGTAAATTTTCGTGACGCATGAAAAATCCGTAACTATGCCCAATGAGCCTTATCCGCAACTACGTCACAACGCAAAAATGGCGAAAAGTGTGGGGGCCTTTTGTACAGAGAACCATTGGGAGGAAGCCAAAAGTAGACCGTAGGACTATTCGAGAAGTAACCTTTATAGATGTTCTGCAGAAACTAAATGTTTAGCCTACACCAGTATAGTAAGACCACTGTTGGAGTATGGATCGGCAGTATGGGACCCCTACTTGCAGAAGGAGATACAAAGTATAGAAATGGTACAACGACGTGCTGCTCGTTGGGTCAAGTCAGACTACCGATATAACAGTAGTGTTACATCTATGTTAGCAGATCTACAATGGCCATCACTTCAACACCGACGATATGTGACTAGATTAAAAGTCTTCTACAACATTGTTTACTCCTCATCAGTCTTAACAGTCCCAAATTATTTCACTAACACCACATATCCCACCCGCCACCACCACCCCTTCCATTTTGAGATTTCTAGAACAGATCATTATAAATTCAGCTATTACCCCAAATCTATCCGCGATTGGAACAATTTACCAACTGACACAATAGAATCCCAATCTCTACAAGGATTTTTAGATAAATTATAACTGACTCTTATCTATGTGATTTGTAATGTTTTTCCTTACCTGAACATATCAGTTTGTAACTGTGTTTTCAGTAATCATAATCATAATCATAAGTACGAAAATGCGTGCCCCTACATAGTAAGATAGTTAATAAGCCTCACCAGAGTTTTCTCGTGCTTTCTTCACGTGGAACTGAACATCTCAAAACGTTATCCCTTCCATACAAAGTATCCCACTTGGCCCCCACACTTTTCGCCATTTTTGCGTTATTTTCGCGTTGTGACGTAATTGCGGATAAGGTTCATTCACAAATTCCCTGATTCTTATCTACATTGACATGGACAAAGAAAACCGTCTTGGAAGAAGGCCGAGAGAGAATGAGATAGGGCGAGGAGGGAACACTGGCTGGTGAATTCCCGAGTGAATGGTATGGTAGAGAAAGAAACGCCTTTCAATTCCAGGACGGTATTTGTGATTGGGCACCAAGACTAACATATGTGGGTGGTCAGGAGGTAATTTCTCGTAACTTTATTTTTCTACTTTGCGTGCATCTCCCCCATTTAGGAGCCAAAATGCAGCATGCCAACTGAAATATCCTGAATATAAACTTTATAAGTACACTTCTACTCCTGAAATATATTTATTTACCTGCTTCTGTGCTTTAGCACAGGTGCACTGAATTGTTGCAAAAGCATTACTTTACTGGTGGGCATGGTTAAATTAAAAATAAAATGCGTCCGAATTTACCGCTAAAACTTGTAAGGCTGCTACTCCCTCTATACTAAAGATAACAAAACCACTTTTTGGCCTTTAATAGCTAATGAATACAGGTATATTGTATACAAGCTTGAAATAAATTGGACATTGTTTACTGGTAGTAAAAATCAAAGTCCGAAAACTGATAGTTTTGTCCGAACGTAGAATTTATCGGACCGAGCATACTATTGCCTACAAGCTACAACTCTCAAGCTATTAATCACACATAGCTGATTGTTGGAGGACAATTACTGCTTAATGTAGCCTACCTTTTGGTACAATAACCTAAGTTGCAGGATTTCTAGGAAGTGAGTGGCAGCTGTCCGAACGCCGTATTGTCTGTTAATTGATACTTTACTCTATAATGCATTAATAATAAATAAATAAATATCAGTGTAGATATGGTCATGTGGCCAACAATCCCATTACAGCTATACAAGATGTGCATCATGTGCTATAGCATCACAAGATGTATAGAAGTCTTTAGGAAGATGTTTAACTTATGGGTGACCAGTGTTAAAGCTGAAGACCAAAAAAAAAAGGTCACAAGTGTACATACGTGACTGCTTTATTAGAGTCATTGACTGCTCTATTACAGTATCTTGATCTTTTCAGTAATATATAGTACAGTATGCTGACACCCATTAGTTATGCAACTGGAAATATTTATGGGTGCCCAAGCACCCATGGCACCCATGCTTCCTACGTCCCTGATTAAGGTATAAGAAATACACTATTGTGACTTAATTAGATTTTGAATAAGCTGTCCAATGTAACCACTATTATGGTTATTTTGGTGACGTGACCACTTTTTGTATGTTTTGTGTGTTAAACTTATGCTGATACTCAATGCTACAAGCAATCCAATAATAAATTATTATTATTAAATACAGAGAAAAAGGCATTATGCCTGTGAGTCCTGCTCGTTACAATAAACAATTACATTAAGAATAAAAGTTATCAATCATAATTTTAAAGCTGTCAGTAGAATTAGATGACACTACATAATTGGGCAAATTATTCCATGAGTTGATGGTTCTTACAAAGAATTTGCTGTGAACGTTCTTTCTTTGGGCATTAGGTTTGAAAAATTTAAGATCATGTTCCCTTGTGACACTTGACAAATTCTGATGAAAGAACAATCCAGGTTGTAGATTAACATTCCCTTGTAAGATATTGTATACCATTATCATGTCAGCACGATGCCTTCGATATGACAATGTAGGAAGCTTGAGGGTAACCAGACGTTCATCATACTCTAAACTGGACAAATCCTGAACACATTTAGTGGCTCTTCTTTGCACTCTCTCCATCCTATCACAATCTCCAATAGAATTAGGTCCCCATACAATATTAGCATATTCAAGGTGTGGCTTACCAGAGCCTTGTAGAGTATTGGAAGGTCTTTCTATTTAGAGTGTTAAATGATTTTTTGATTAATCCCAATATGTAATTAGCTTTATTTATAGCAGAGGTTGCTTGGCTATGGAACTTTAAGCTAGAATCCAATATTATTCCTAGGTCTTTATGTTCAGATACTACCTGTAGGGGTTGTCCATCCATATAATATGTATGAAACGGGTTAGTGTTACCCAGATGCATAATAAATATCTTTACAACATTTAAATTCAGCAACCACTTCATCAACCACTCTTTTAGTAATAAGAGATCTAGTTCCAATTGAAAGTTACTCTGCTGGTTTACAATTGGGCAAAACAGCTTGACATCATCAGCAAACAGCAACACTTGGGATGATGCTATGCTGGGAAGATCATTAACATAAATTGAAAACCAAACAGATCCTTGAGGCACACCACTGAGTGCATTACTTGTAGCTGATTTAACACCATTAATCACAACAGCCTGCTTCCTTTCAGAGAGAAAGGATCTAATCCACTGCAGAACTTTGCCCGTATGCCATAAGCTTCAAGTTATAAAAGTAATCTTTCATGCGGGACAGAGTCAAAGACCTTACTGAAGTCCAAATACAGTACACCAACAGGGTCACCTTTTTCAAGAGATTCAGTCCAGTATTGTAGTGCAGTTAAAAGTTGTGTAACACAGGAGCGTCTTGGCATAAAACCATGCTGTTAATTAGCTAGTAGATTATTCCTTAATAGATAGTCAAACATTTTATCTCTGATCACTGATTCCAATACCTTGCAAATCAGTGGAGTCAAACTAATTGGTATGTAATTAGATGGGAGTTTACGGTCACCCTTCTTAAACACTGGAGCCACGTCTGCTACTTTCCAATCATTAGGAACTATGCCTGTGTCCAAGGATTTCTGAAACAATACTGCCAAAGGTTTTGACAACTCAAGAGCTGCTTCTTTGAAAAAATGGGGATGCCAACCATCTGGACCAGGTGATTTATTAGCATCTACATAACTTGTCATAAGTATCGCTATCTGAAATCTGAATATCAGCCATTGGTACATCATTAAATACATCAAGTAAAGAAGGCATATTTCTTAAATCTTCCTGGGTAAAAACACTTACAAAATACTCATTAAGAACATTAGCTATATCTAGATTTGAAACAGCTTCTCCATCATTAGTCCTAAAAATATCCACAGGTAATCTAGTCTTCATTTTAGAATTGACATACTTCCAAAATACTTTCGGATTTGTTTTGATGTTTGAAACAAGATTTTCTTCATAACCAGACTTCAGTCTTCGAGTCAAACTACGAAGATCATTATGTACTTTAGCAAATCTATTATAATCCAAGGTGCTGAGAGTACTACAATACTCATTCCAAAGTGACCTTTTCTTTTTACTTAATCGTATAACATCTTTATTTGTGAAAACATTCTTAAATTAGGCTTAGAACTAGTTAGAGAAACAGAACGTTTAATAGCTACATCAAATTTAGTAAAAAAGTACTGCCAAGCTGCATCCATTGTCATATTCATCATATCTTCACAATTAATATTTGTTACTTCAGACCAAAGCGCATCGTAATCACCAGCATTAAGCCAAGTTTGCATCAGGTGTTACTAAATTAAAGCTAAACTGTAAACATAAATGGTCACTTTTGCCTAAAGGGGGTAATTAATTCAAATTGGAAATCATGCCTTCTTCATTAGTTATTACCAAGTCCAACAATGATGGTGACACTCCATGTTTGAAATGAGTGGGCTCAGAGACATTTTGACATAATGCACAAGTAGATAACACTTCTAGAAACTCCTCAGAAGACTGGGGAGCAGAGCTTGAATCATTCACCGTTAATGTCTCCCAATTGATATCACTATAATTAAAGTCTCACACTAATAACAGATGTGATGGCTGTCTATCACACACTTTCTGAATAAAGTCACTAAGCAACTTGGTACCTTCAACTTTATTAGCATTTGGACTTCTGTATATACCCCCAAGAGTAAGGGAAATATTGTCTGGTAAAATAAGCTCTGCCAAAAGGTATTCCTCAAATAGACTGTTCGAAAATATAGTTTGTTTAGTACTAAAAGCAATAGAAAATACACTATAATACCTCTTTTACCTGATTTACCGAAGTCAGTTGCATTATAGTCAAAATTTACATACAAATTATATGCAGGAATTGCCAACTGAGACAGGAGTATAGAATTAGTTTGGGCTTTTGGAATCACCCGAGTAAGAATTATAATATCAAGTTTCTCAACACTTATCATCACTAAAAGACCATCTTTCTTATTTAATGCTTGGTCAGCATTTGTATAAAACACAGTTCACTTCTTACCAGTACCTGTCTCGCGAGAAGCCTAATCAATTAGATGTGGAATTAGGTGGTGGATTATTAGTGTTTGAAGCTGGTGGTGGATTACGGATGTTTGTGATGATCTTGCCTCGTTGAATCACAAGGGTACATTCTCCCTGAGATCTACGTCTTTGCAATTCTGCTATCAATTGCTTAGCCTCCCCATGTTCTTTAACAGTCATATCTGATGAAATGTAAACATTTTTAAAATTCTCAGATTTGCGAAGAGAACTAGCATTCCTTAAAATAGCAATTCTAGCATTGACACTGGGAACTGTAATCAACACAGGTCTAACTCTGGTCTGGCTTAATATGCCTAATCTAATATGCTTAGTTACCTCAACATTCCCAATGTGAAATTCAGTTTGAAATAGGTGAGCAAGCTTTTCAGAGACCAACTTAGATCTCTCAGCAATTGACTGCACTGTTGGTTCCTCAAGATTGTACACGATGAGATTAACCCTCCTCCTTTCACGGTCAAGATACTTGTCAACAATTGCACTGGGGTTCATTGCCATTACAGGTGGTGAATTAGCCATGTTAGGAGTTGCTGGAGCTCAGTTAAATGATTCTGCAGTTGCCTTGATCTCACTTCCAAGATTTTGATTCATAGAACAAAGGTCATTCACCTTAGATGACAGCTGAGATAGAGCACTGCAAATTTCGTCTTGTTCTTTCACTAAGGATTGCAAAGTATCTCCATTACTTCCAAAGCAAGGATCGCTTCAATGTTATTAAAAATGAATCGTTTTGAGCAAGTGACATAGTTATTTAGACGGCAATAAAACATTACATTCTCTATTGACTTGGTCATTGGCATGTACCCATACAGAACACAAATCACATTGTAACGCTTTGCTAGAAGGCGAGCATCTTTTACGGCAACGTCCACTAATATCTACATCCTTTTACTCAACAACTGGTCTTTTGGATCAGGAGAATCGTTTAAACTACCTCTTTTATGATGCGGTGGTAAATCTCCTTCCATACCCGCCTGAGATGAGTTTTCTTCGGCCATAGTTCGAAATAGTGCACTCAGAAAATGTGACTGGATCTACGAAAACCGTTCTTATCGCCCAAGACAGGAAGTTTGATTTTTTCACACAAACACAAAGCTTAATGAATGCACTATCAAGTTTCACTGCCACAGTCGACCAGAGTAAAGTGGTCTGCTTTTGCTGGTTGCTTTTCTAGAGCACAGTGGCGAGCCGTACGAGTGGTCTGGGGTCTTGATGGAGCCCTGGCCAACCAGGAGATGGCTGTGTGTGGCTGTACAGCTCTGTGGTGTTGGACAATGACCTGTGCTGTAAATTTCCTTTCATTTTAGCCAGTTCTGAGCCCTGAATGGCCTATAACTTGGCCTAATTCATCCCAGCACGTCTCTTTTCAATTTATGAACACCATCTTTCCCGTCTTCCAGGGCCCCCCGCCTCCCACCCTTCTGGAGCTCGCGTGATACAGACAACCTCGGTTTAAAAACTATCTAAAATGGCGGGAAACTTAGCTGTTGACTACTTCTTCAGTGGATGATCAGGAAGGAAAGAAATTGTTGTGAAACGTGTGAAAATTTGGTATGCGTAGCTACCACCATTGGCCAGCTACAACACAGAGAATATTTAAAACCGACGTTTCTCGATACTTTTAAATGGGCGATAAGACCGGTTTTCCCAGAGACAGTCACAAATATATATATATAGTTTGTTGGGTTGGAATTAACTACTTTGGCATGCACAGTGCTTTAAAACTGAAAAAAAGGTGTATTTTTTCTCCAGGGCTACCCATACATTTTAAAGGGAAAATGGCACAATTGAATCAGGAAGCCATCTAGCAATCTGGACTGTCTTGAAACTGCAGTTGCTTGTAGCTGCAAGTTTGTACATGTAATGAGAGTAACTTCAGATCTTATCGGATCTCAGTGATCTTTGTATACTTTGAGGTGAGCAAATAATTATGTTTCACCTACTGCACACTTCTCAATACAATGGTGTATAGGGTGCTTGCGCCTTTTTGAAGCCACATAAATGCTGTTCTTTTTATCTTTGATACAGGCAAAAAGAAAGCTACAGGAATCTAAACTACTGCTTCGAAATTGACCTAACTTTCTACTATACAGAGACCAAAGTATAAGATTGTATCTTGTTTCATTCACGCGCTATAGTCTCTCAAAGTTAACCCATACATTTTTTTTATTCCGAGATACTGGCTGCTTGCACAAGCATCAAATTCGCTGTGAAGATTCTTCAATAAACTTAGTGAAGGGATTTGTCTTTGTACTTCTTCTTTCTTGAGTTATAAAACAAAGAGCGAGTGCCACTTCTACTCCCGCGCCCTGTAACTTCGTGCTGGATCACAATTATAATTCCATGCGCTAAAAGTTTGCAAATTTATCACTGATGGTCCACCAAAAGTTTGGTAGAGATCCGACCAGGGGCGTAGCTAGCCAGACGGTGGTGGGGGGGGGGGGCATCCCCCACAATATACTCGACATTGTTCATAATTACACAAAAGGCTAATGACCCAATGATGGGCTAGCCAACATACAGTGTTGCATTATCACAGCTTATGTAACTAGCTACATAACTATTCATTACTGGTTGCTATCAGTTATCACTTATCAATAGAAATATTTTCGTCCAGCATCATCGCACGTGCCACAACTGTACTCCAACAAATTCGCCCACAATCCAGTAGAACTATATTGTGAATATTTTAGTACAAATACAATGTGTCACAGTTACTTACGTCAGCCACAATCTGTGCTGCAGTCCTAGCACACTGGCATAGTATGACGAGCTCACTCACTTCAGCTGGCGAAATTCAAACGCCATGTATTGGCACGAAATCCCAACTATACCTTTCCTGTTAGCAGAATTTGTAAGCTTGTAACGGATCATCTGACTGACTGACAAAAGTGAAAAAATTAAACTACACTGTACCAGTGTACGAAGATCCAGTGTGATTAACTCGGGAAAATAAAGTTGGTTCATTTAACACTTTATCACCTCGTAGGTTTGTAGCATCGTTGCATATCACTTGTCACTTCTGAGTTGCGACTCTTGCGAAGTCACTTTGAGCGGGTCATCTGTCTTTAGATTCGAAAAATGCACTATCACGTGAGTAGTGGCGGCTAAATATAGAATTGTGTCTAATATTTTCGTTCGGTGAAGGCCTAGTGTCTATACGGGGAACCCCATTTTTAGCGCATCGTTTTATGAATTGCTTGTAACGCGCAAGAAATCATCGTATTATCATCACCATTCACAAACGAGTTGAATGTTGTGTGCACTCGCGTAGTAGCGCACAAACAGTAATTTGGGATGCGTGTCAGTTACTGGAATGCTTGTGACGGAAGTTTTAGAAAACATCACTTAGTGACGGGGGGGGGGGCAAATGCCTCCCCTTGCCCCCCCTTGGCTACGCCACTGGATCCGACTATCGTGTATTCCAGAATATCGCCTTTTACAATGCCAGTGTAGAACATGCTTTTTTTTAAATTAATGACATAAGATAAAACAGTACATAATAAACAAAAACAAATTATCTTAAATCTTAAATATGGGCCTCAGCGACCTGCACAACAATCGGTGCCTCAGCAATGGGACAGCGCAAACTGGACCTGGCACCACGAATGCACACAATTGCAGACCTCAACAAAGAGAAGCTCAATTTACATCTCAGCCATCCCATCACTATTCCATACTTAGGGAAGACTGTGCTTTACACTCAAAAGGCTCTTATAAAACTGAGTAGCAGCATGACCCATTCCACCAGTAGTAGTAAAAATTCATCTATGGCTCAATATAGGGGTAAAATGTTTTTTAACAGCCATTAAAACTAGATTTTTAAGGTTTTTAGGTTTTTAGTATCATGTAGATGGATATACCATAATCCTCATCTTAATGTGACTTGAAATTCATTTTGCCCCACTAACTGTTCCTTGTTCAGTTAGTCATTCACTTACTAGTCTGCAATCTCCATGGAAGCTGACTTGGCATTCATTTTGTTATGGATTACCATCCAAATTCAAGGCTGATCAGTTGGAGAGCAGAATTTGGATAGCTAGGCATCTCCGATAATGTTTAGAGCTTCAAGTCATACAGTAGCTAGTTCAGAACTATAGAAATGAAAACAAGATAACATGCACAGAAGTTTTGAAAGTTTTGTGGGGTTTATAACCTGTACAGCTAGATGGTTTTTGGGTTTTCAGCATAAGGTTTCAGGATTTTGTGCAGTTTTCAAGCTTCAACTGACTAGTTTTCAGGGATTTGTGCAGTTTTCAAGCTTCAACTGACTAGTTTTCAGGGTTTTGGGCAGTTTTCAAGCTTCAACTGACTAACCATGGACGGCTTTTGAGATAGCATAGAGGCTTTGGAAGCTTTGAAACTTCAACTCACTAGTCACATTTGGTTTTCAAGTGGCATAGGGTTTTATGGTTTATGGGTTTTTATGCAACTGACTTACAACAAACGGGTTTTGATTTTCAAGCATACAGCCAATGTATAATATAGGGTTTTAGGGTTTTGAGGGTTTTCAAGCATATAGCCAACATATATAGGTTTTAGGGTTTTGAGGGTTTTAACCTTCAAGAAGGGTTTGCAACAAGCTTCAACTGACTAATCACTAATGGGTTTTTGATTTTCAAGGATAGCCAAAATATATTATATGGGGTTTTAGGGTTTTGAGGGTTTTAACCTTCAAGAAGGGCTGGTTGATGAGGTGCGTACCTAGCTCAGGACTAGGTTTTAACCTTCAAGAAGGGTTGCAACAAGCTTCAACTGACTAGTCACAAATGGGTTTTTGATTTTCAAGGATAGCCAAATATATTATATAGGGTTTTAGGGTTTTGAGGGTTTTAACCTTCAAGAAGGGCTGGTTGATGAGGTACCTAGCTCAGGACTAGAAATTAAAGCAAGATAGCATAGAGCTTGAGGTTTTGGAAGTTGTGTGGAGTTTTTAAGCCTCAATTAACTCACTATCCACAGACAGTGTTTGGGTTTTCAAGCATAGTTGACATAGAGTTTTAGGATTTTGAGGATTTTAAGCTTCAAGAAGGGCTGCTGCATGCTATTCCTATTATTCTCCCACTTGCATATGACAACCATGCATGCATGCTTTAATTACTACACACACATTTTGAACAATAATTAGTGCCCATATGTGCAGTGACCACAAAGAAGGGAATAAGTCTCTAATTAAAATACTGAATCCTGCATGTAGCTACACTTCTCCATCACCACTGCAATACCTTAAGAGACTCCCAAAACCTTTATAACCAGGTTTTATTCACATTTAATCAACTATTTTCCCCTATATTGAGCCATATCTATAAAATTAAGGGAGTAAATGAGGAATTCTCTACTTCATGAACCCGTTGTTGGTATTCACGTCTCTTTTCCTTGTCATGACGTCGGTATGCAGAGTGTAGGGGTTGATTTGAGGGTGCACTATAGGGTTAAAAATTCTGACATCAAAGTATGACCTCTCAAATCGTCCTCCCCAAAAACCATTTGCTGCAATGTCAAGCCTTGCATTATCATCACGATTAGCTGTTTTGTACTGAAGTGTCTCACCAGAAAGAGGCTGAAGGTGGGGTTCAGTGACAACATTGTTACAGACCTCGAAAAGTAAATATCACGCGCACGCCGACCAGTTATTACAATAAATTCAATAAACCACAAATGTCAACTTTATCAAATAACAAGTTATAAATGAAGTTCTGAACTAAAGAAAAGCTCTTATTCCTTTTCTTTACACACTGGGACACCTTTCTGTTGGTTGTGGACTCGCCAAGCCTGCTCTTCGATAGGTTACGCCTCGTAACACGCAGTCCGTGTTTTGTAATGGGTGATAAATCCAGCTGGAACATCGTCTCTACCTATGTACAATTACAAATATAACTTACCAGCGTACACTATCATTTCAGAAAACACAGGAAGAACGTGTGTTGGCTACAAATCAGCTTGCGTTCGCATGTGTCTTCAAAACTAGCACTCACTTTCAGGCTAATTCACTCTATTGTCAAGCTTGGGCGCCTAGACGATCATTTTGGCGATGGTTTTCAAACGAAACAGGCTGTTTCTTGGCAAATTCTTTGGCGCAAAACACGGCCGGCTAACACGGATACTTTGAGTATGCGTAATATTACACACGTACATACTGAAAACTACACCGACTACTACTTATTACCTAACTATATACTTATTACTACCTACGTACTTAACTTAACCAATGAAAATTCGTCCTTAGCAGTAAGCGAATACTGGCAGAGTATCATTTTCGCATTGTACCTCTAGTCTCGTCCTCGCAGACCCATTCTCCGGGGTGGCGCTTATCGATTAGACATTATAAGCGCCCCCTCCGAAAGTGTCTGGTGAAATGCCCATACCATTTTTGTCCGAGAAATCGCTAACTCTGGCGAGTGATAATTGGTGTTTAATACTTACACAAGATTTTACAAAAGGTGACGATTAAACAGTATTTTATCATTTTATGGCTGTGCAGTACAGACTTGACAAAAGCAAAGCTTACCTCAAATCGTCACTTCTTGTGTAATTAAACACAAATTATCACTCGCCAGAGTTAGCGATTTCTCGGACAAAAATGATATGGGCATTTCACCAGACCCTTTCGGAGGGGACGCTTATAATCTCTAATCGATAAGCGCCACCCCGGAGAATGGGTCTGCGAGGACGAGACTATTGTACCTCCACAAAGTCACAGACAGTTGTTGGAGAAGTTGGCGCCTAGCAAACTTTCGAGGTAAACCGCGATTGGAACAATTTACCAACTGACACAATAGAATCCCAATCTCTACAAGTATTTTTAGATAAATTATAACTGACTCTCATCTATGTGATTTGTAATGTTTTTTCCTTACCTGAACATATCAGTTTGTAACTGTGTTTTCAGTAATCATAATCATAAACCGTTTCTAACAGTTGTTCTGTCAGCTATGGATCCTAAAATTGATAGGGCATATGGTGACCAAACACCATATGTGTAATATTGCCAATTATATGCGACAGTATGCGTAATATTGCCAATTATGACGTAACAGCCGCATGTGATTATATGGGTTGTCCCTTGAATGGCTTAAAAAACCTGCTAGCACCCTTCGTGATACAATTGCGCTTCGCTATCATTGGCTACCATCTGCCTGCCCTACTTCCTGTACGTGTGGTAGGGTCCGCAACGCGAAAAATCGATATCGTCCAATCAACTACCTAACTATTGTCATGTGTTAGGCTAAGTGTAACTTAAATAACACCAGCGTGGCAGCCAAATTTGTCACTTTCTTCTGGTAGAAAACGGTACAAATGTCTTAAAATCAAGTGATTTTTCGTTGCTGCGGTTCGTAGGGTTCTTCGTATGCCACAATATTCACTCTCAACATTGTTCAAGTAGTCTATCATCAACTCAAAGTATTGGTGGTTTGAATTTATTGGTCAGTTTCTGATGGCAGCACGATCTGTGCAGCTTTTTGGCGACAGACAAAATATTTCTTCCTCTAGAGCACATGCAGGACAAGCAGAGCAGCAACTGCACCGTGGGTTAGCAATGACCAATACTAGGTAAAGTACCTACATGCGGAGTATGGTTATAATTGAAGCTTGTTAGCCATCTATATGCTAAAATTCGGCCAAAAAGACGCGATTTTTTGCAAACAAATACCAGAATGGTTGATACATCAGTGAGATAGTCTCCAACGGCAAGGATACGAAGCTTATAAGCACCTAACAATACGGCTATCTCGCCCAGTAAACGCACAGGGCAATACAATGCATGAAATAGGCACTCACGTGATCGAAATTCAAATCGCGGAGATACTCAGTCATGAAATCGCTTTCATTTCTGAATAGGAACCATGCAGTGCGCTCATTTTGTAAATATTTCTGCTAATTGCTCGCTCAGGCCTGGTCTGGGCCAGAGCAGGTGTGCTTTATGCTGTGATGGCATCATAGGGAGAGTCTTAGACTGCTGGGCTTATCGAGATGCTGAGCGTAATGCACACAAACTGATTGTCACTTGATTCAAAGTGATTTTAAGGTCATTGGAAAAGATTATGGTTGTATTTCCGAGATTTGAATATCACCACGTGAGTGCCTATTTCATGCATTGGATTGCTCTATGCGTTTACTGGGCAAGATAGCCATATTGTTAGGTGTTTATAAGCTTCGTATCCTTGCTGTTCGAGACTATCTCACTGATGTATCAACCATTCTGGTACTTTTTACAAAAATCGTGTCGTTTTGGCCGAATTTCAGCATATAGATGGCTCAGCCAGATGGCTAACAAGCTTCAATTATAACCATACTCCGCATGCAGGTACTTTACCTAGTATTGGTCATTGCTGACCCACGGCGCAGTTGCTGCTCTGCTTGTCCTGTGCTCTAGAGGAAGAAACATTTTGTCTGTCGCCAAAATGCTTCACAGATCATGCTGCCATCAGAAGCTAATCAATAAATTCAAACCACCAATACTTTGAGTTGATGAGAGACTACTTGAACAATGTTGAGAGTGAATATTGTGGCATACGAAGAACCCTACGAACCGCTGCAACGTAAAATCACGTGATTTTAAGACATTTGTACTGTTTTCTACCAGAAGAAAGTGACAAACTTGGCTGCCACGCTGGTGTTACTTAAGTTACACTTAGCCTAACGCATGACAGTAGTTAGGTAGTTGATTGGAGAATATCGATTTTTCGCGTTGCGGACCCTACCTGTGGTCGCTCTTTTACCATAAAACATGCTCTGTCTTGTCCAAAGGGAGGGTTTCCTTCTCTGAGACATAATGAAGTGCGTGATCTAACTGCCAATTTACTTTCTGAGGTCTGTAACAATGTTGTCATTGAACCCCACCTTCAGCCTCTTTCTGGTGAGATCCTTCAATACAAAACAGCTAATCGTGATGATAATGCAAGGCTTGACATTGCAGCTAATGGTTTTTGGGGAGGATGATTTGAGAGGTCATAGTTTGATGTCAGAATTTTTAACCCTAGTGCACCCTCAAATCAACCCATACACTCTGCATACCGATGTCATGACAAGGAAAAGAGACGTGAATACCAACAACAGGTTCATGAAGTAGAGAATGCCTCTTTTACTCCCTTAATTTTTACTACTACTGGTGGAATGGGTGATGCTGCTACCCAGTTTTATAATAGATTGGCCAACCTTTTGAGTACAAAGCACAGTCTTTCTTATGGAACAGTGATGGGATGGCTGAGATGTATTATTAAGCTTCTCTTTGTTGAGGTCTGCAATTATGTGCATTCACGGTGCCAGGTCCAGTTTGTGCTGTTCCATTAATTGCTGAGGCACCGATTGCTGTGCAAGTCGCTGAGGCCCATATTTAAGATAACTTGTTTTTGTTTATTATGTACTGTTTTATCTTATGTCATTAATTAGAGGTACAATGATGTAACAATACCTAAGGTGGAGTTGTGGTTCCAATTGTGGCATTGTTATGCTGACTTTGAAGTGGTTTGTATTTTTGAGCTGACTGATGACACAGCCATCAGAAAATTGCTCTGGAGCTGAAAATCGC